>NC_057806.1:176776106-177076106 GCF_018294505.1 Triticum aestivum | reverse complement strand
GGTCCAATGTAACAAGGAGCCAATTTGCCTTTGATACCGAAACGATGGGTTCCCTTCAGAGGGGTAACCCGAAGGTAAGCCTTCTCGTCAACCTCGAAAGTCATAGCCTTATGTTTTCGGTCATATTGACTCTTTTGACGAGATTGGGCTGTTTTCAACTTTTCACGAACGATGCGAACTTGTTCTTCTGCTTCCTGAATCATATCCGGGCCAAAGAATTGTCTTTCCCCGGTCTCTGACCAGTTAAGGGGTGTTCGACACCGTCGTCCATAGAGAACTTCAAAAGGGGCTTTACCCAAGCTAGATTGATAGCTGTTGTTGTAAGCGAATTCGGCAAATGGAAGGCACTTCTCCCAATCCATTCCGAATGAGATAACAGAGGCTCGAAGCATGTCTTCTAGAATCTGGTTGACGCGTTCCACTTGACCACTCGACTGAGGGTGGAAAGCGGTGCTAAAGGAGAGACGGGTTCCCATAGCGTTTTGGAAACTTTCCCAAAATCGAGAGGTGAAAATACTTCCTCGATCCGAGTTAATTTCCAAAGGAACACCATGGAGAGACACTATTCGGGAGATGTATAAGTCTGCCAGCTGACTAGCGGTTATACTCTCACGAACAGGTAGGAAATGGGCTACTTTGGAAAGACGATCGACAACGACGAAGATAGCATTATTCCCTCTCTTGGTCCTGGGAAAACCGGTAATGAAATCCATACCAATTTTATCCCATTTCCATTCAGGAATAGCTAAGGGTTGAAGGGTGCCAGCAGGCCGTTGATGCTCTGCTTTTACACGACGACAGACGTCGCAATTAGCAATATACTGAGCAATTTCTCTCTTCATCCTAGTCCACCAGAACCTCTGGCGTAGGTCCTGATACATCTTAGTACTACCGGGATGAATAGTGAGAGGGGATTCATGAGCCTCCTTAAGGATCAACTGCCGTAGATGCTGGTTCTTGGGAACCACTAGACGGTTCTCAAAGTACACAACACCATGATCATTTGTGGAGAAACAACTAGCACCTCCGCTAGCAATGTTCTCTTTGATTTTAGATATTCCCTTATCTCGCTTTTGGGCAGCGATGATTTGATCCGTAAGAGTAGGTTTTGCCACCAAGGTGGAAAGAAAACCTTGAGGAACAATGTGAAGGTTAAGCTTCCGAAATTCCTCATGGAGAAGCGGTTGACTTTGTTGTAACATCAGGTTGTTACAATAAGATTTACGACTTAGCGCATCAGCCATGACGTTGGCTTTCCCTGGGGTATAGGTTATTCCTAAGTCGAAGTCTGTGATCAATTCAACCCAACGTCTCTGCCTGAGATTCAAATCCGGTTGGGTGAAAATATACTTCAGACTTTGGTGATCAGTGAATATTTCGCAACGATTACCGAGGAGGTAATGTCGCCAGGTCTTAAGTGCATAGACTACGGCTGCAAGCTCTAGATCATGAGTAGGATAATTCTCCTCATGTGGGTGCAATTGCCGTGAAGCGTAAGCAATTACGTGTCGATCTTGCATGAGAATGCAACCTAGTCCTTGTCGCGAGGCGTCGCAGTAGATAACGAAGTCCTTGGAGAAGTCTGGCGGAACCAGCACGGGAGCAGAAGTCAGGCGTCTTTTCAGTTCCTGAAAACTATGCTCACATTGTGGAGTCCATTCGAACTTCTTATCTTTCTTGAGGAGTTCGGTTAGGGGTTTAGCAACCTTGGAGAAATTCTCGACAAAGCGACGACAATAGCTCGCTAAGCCCAGAAAACTCCGAACTTGCTTGACCGATTCGGGTGGAGTCCAATCAAGGACGGCTTGAACTCGCTCAGGGTTAACAGCAATACCTTTACCAGATATTACATGACCCAGATAGGTCACTTCTGACAACCAGAATTCACATTTAGAGAATTTGGCATAAAGGCGATGCTCTCGAAGTTTCTTCAACACTAGCCTTAGATGTTCGGCATGTTCTTCCTCGTTCTTGGAGTAGATGAGTATATCATCGAGATAAACCACGACGAATTTATCCAAATACTCCATGAAGATTGAGTTCATTAACCGAGAAAAGGTGGCTGGAGCGTTGGTTAAACCGAAGGACATGACGGTGTACTCGTATTGGCCATAACGAGTAACAAAGGCCGTTTTAGGAATGTCCCCGTTTCTGATTTTGATTTGATGGTAGCCCAACCTCAAATCCATCTTGGAGAAGATTGAGGATCCAGCGAGCTGATCATACAGGTCGTTGATCCTGGGGAGCGGATATTTGTTCTTGATTGTGACCAAATTGACAGGTCGATAATCTACAACCATCCGGTCCGTACCATCCTTCTTCTTGACGAATAGGACGGGGCAAGCCCACGGAGATGAACTAGGTCGGATGAAACCCTTTTTCAAGGACTCATCGAGTTGTTTCTTAAGCTCGGCTAGTTCTAGTGGTGCCATCTTATAGGGTCTTCTAGCAATTGGAACGGTTCCTGGGATGAGGTCTATTACGAACTCAACATCCCTGTCAGGTGGAACACCTGGCAATTCCTTTGGGAAGACATCCGGGAAGTCACGGACTACCGGAACATCCTCAAGGTATGGCAAAGGGCTGGCGTTAAGAGAATATAATTGTCGCTTGGCTAATCGGGTCAAGACATTGACTATCTTCCCCGAAGGATGAGTGAGTTGAACAGTCCTAGAGAAGCAATCAATTTTGGCATGATGAGCTGACATCCAGTCCATACCCAAAATGATATTAATATCTGAAAATTTGAGAGCTATCAAAGATGCAAGGAAAACAAGTCTGTCGACTTGGATTTCATTTCCATAACTTACCCTGGAGGTCTGCCATCTAGAACCAGGAGTAGAAATTTCCATAGTGGATGGCATGTCACAGAATGCGGTGTTATGCAAACGAGCATAGTTCTCGGATATAAATGAATGAGAGGCTCCTGTATCGAAAAGAATAGATGCCGGGTGGCAATTAACAAGGAGCGTACCGAGAACGACGTTGGGATCCTCTTGAGCTTCTTCGGCAGAGATACAGTTGACATGGCCACGTGTAGCGGTGGCCGGCTTGGCGTGGAACACTTTCCCTGTCGGCTTGCCACGGCCAACAGCTTTAGCAGATTGGTTGGGGTTGGTCTGGGGACACTCATGCATATAGTGGCCAGATTCCCCACACTTGAAACAAGTCACGGAACTGGTACGTGGAGGAGCATTGTTGGTTGGACCCCCATAGGGCTTGGCTGGTGCAGACTGTTGAACGGGGCGAGGCGCCTGGAAGGATGGCCTCGGTGTGAACCTAGGTGGCAGGGCAGTGTTGGGCACCCACACGCGGCGCTTCTGAGGACCCGCACCGGATGAGGAACCCATGTCACGGCCATGCTTGCGTGTTGCGTCATAATCAGTCTGACCAGTCTCAGCACTGATGGCCTTGTTAACAAGTTTCTGAAAAGATGTGCACTCATGCAGACGGAGGTCGCGGCGAAGCTCAGGACTAAGTCCCTTACGGAACCTTGCTTGCTTCTTGGCATCAGTAGAAACTTCCTCAGTTGCATATCGTGCGAGGTTACCGAACTCCCTGCTGTAAGCATCCACAGAGAGTCGGCCCTGAGTGAAACTGCAAAATTCCTCACGTTTACGGTCCATGAGACCCTCCGGAATGTGATGTTCACGGAAAGCCTCGCTGAATTCAGCCCAAGTAGTGACATGGCCCGCTGGGCGCATAGCTCCATAATTCTCCCACCATAGACTGGCGGGGCCTTCAAGATGATATGCAGCAAAGGTGACCTTGTCAGCCTCAGCTACCAGCGCGGAACGCAGCTTGTGGGAGATACTGCGAAGCCAGTCATCAGCGTCGAGAGGCTCGACGGAGTGGTGGAACGTGGGTGGATGTAACTTGATAAAATCACTGAGTGACACCATGTTAGTCCTCTGATGGTGTGCCGTGTTCTGTTCAATACGCTCCAACAAACGGTTGGTCTCCCGCTTGTTTTTTTCGGCTTCCATCATAACCTCGGCTAGGGAAGGAGGATGAGGCAGATTTGCATTCCTGACTTCACTGCCTTCGGCCTGCTCTTGAGGAGCAGGGTTAGTGCGCGTGTTGACCATCCTAGGTAAACAAGACAATGATTTAGTCAGGATGATAAAATTCCGACATAGGATACAGAATGTAAGGAATAACTCGGAATGCAAGATGATCATCCGTATGACATGGTAGATACAGAAACTGCTTCTTTATTCCATCGTCATACACACCATACAGGGTTTAGTACAAGACCAAACAAGGTACTATTACGGTGAAAAGAGGATTACATCTCATCGGAGGCATTCCCAGCTCCTATACATTATTTTTCTACACCTCCGGAAGGCGATACAGCTAGGTCATATCCCACGAGTCATGCAGGACGATAGACGACACAGCTAACACGAACGAGTGATACTACCACTAACTCAGACCGATCCGTAGTAGTCCTCGTAGAAGTCACCTCCATAGCCTGGAAGCTCAACATGATCATCCGGAAACAGACGATCTCGCGGAGCTTGTGGACCATAGGGGCTAGGATGAGGTCTTGGACCAACAGACGGTGGCCTGCGGGGACCGCGAGGTGGGGTGATGCCTCCTACATCACGCCAACCCATCACGTCTGGCAGAGCAGATCTCACAGGATAGAGATCGCGCATATCCGAATATCCAGCTTGCACCGCCGGTGCAAACCGAGTCAATGTGGCCCAGTGGTCAGCACGGGTATTGAAGAGCTCTAACCTCAAGGCCCGATTTTCACGGTCCTTATCCTCGAGCATCTCTGCAGTGGTGCGAGTCCGTGAATCCTCCTGGGTGGGGTCAGCATAGATAGCCTGGAGATACCCTTGTGCTCCCGGAAGTGATCCTGGCATATACCGGAAATCAGAGTCCCGAAATAGACCAGACCTGACTCGCATGATGGTCATCATAGAGTAGGCGGCGTCCTGCACAGCCATCTCAATAGTAACCCCGAGTCCATAGGAGCAATGAAGGGGCTCGGTGGACCCAGGATAAGACAGAAATATCCTGACAGTGCAGAGATACTGGCTTTGATTAAAGTCTCGGAATTGCTCTTCGACCGTGTACTCAGGATACCAACGGTATCCAGCCTCAGTCATTACCCTGACCAACATGGCAGTATGGCCGGGTACATCTAGGCATCGAGTCAGGCGAACCACTTGATTGAGGTCGCGAGTGGCCATCTGAAAGCACAATCATAATGCAAAGGCATTAGAATTTCTAGCAAAATTTCGGCAGCATAACAGCTGTAAATGCTCAAGAAGGATTTTGAGACATTTGACAAAGGATTTCATACACACTCAACATCATCATATCAAAGTTCTGAATCCATCCTAACAACATAACGTGGTAGTAGAACTGAACTAGGCTTGTATCCATCAACCCTATAAGGTACTACTGATTAGTAACATGTGATCCTGATAGAGAGAATAGATCCTAATTCCTTAACCCCCGGTGGAAGAATAGACTGACTCAGATCAGAATGTCATAAGATAAAGGAGTAAAAAGAGCCTTACATTCCACCCACAAACAATTCCCGTACATATAACTAAAGAATTTCTAGACTCAACATCGACCAGTTTGGCTTGGAGAACCTACAGGCAGTCCGGCTCTGATGCCAACGCTGTCAGGACCCCGACTCGATGTCACATCGATCTAGCCGGTAACACCTCATATCACTTTGCGGCCTCACGCACGGTATCCCCACGGGTGTCGCCTTACCTTTGCCCGGGACCGTTTGCGCCTTTTGGCTCATGTATATGATAGTGTCGCTAGCATCCATATGATAAGGAGCCCGGGCTGACATGACTAGTCGTAAACCCAAAGTGGCACAGACTTACAGGGACAGGCATCCATGACCCAGCTTCGAACGTGTCGGTCATCAGCAAGTGGGTCCGGGCTGTAGCACTGGGCTAGCAGGACTCCGGTAAACCGGGCTGTAGCGGGCTAACAGGACTCCGGTACTCAATGCGTGACATTTCCCCGAAGGGACAGACACCGGAACAAAGAAGGACACATGCCGGCCAGCCTAAGTGTTCCAGAGCAGTAGCAAGCTACCCTGGCTCAGTGGTAACACTAGGAGACATTTCCCGGTAAGAGAGGCTACTAAAGATAAACAACTAGATAGTCAGATCCCACACATACCAAGCATTTCAATCATACACACAATATGCTCGATATGTGCAAATACAACAAGGCATCACAACATGACTCTACGACACAGGTACTTTATTTAAGGCTCAGAGAGCCATACATAACATACACAAAGGTACGGGTCACACGACCCAGCATTCAAGTCATACAGTCATACAAACCAGCAGCGGAAGTAACTTGTCTGAGTACAGACAACTAGAAAAATAGAAGAGGCTTGGAAAGCCTAGCTATACTACGAGGTCCTTCACAAGCTCAGGATCACCACCTGGGCCTTAGCCTACTCATTGATGTCAACGTCTACGTAGAACCCATCAGAAGGGGTTGCAGCGTCTTCTGTAAAAATGTAAATTATAGCAACATGAGTACAAAGGTACTCAGCAAGACTTACATCAGATCCTACATACATGCATATTATCAAGAAGGGTTGGTGGAGTTGTTGCAGCAGGCCAGCTCTGACTCTTGGCTAGGCTAACCTACGAGACTCCAACTTGAAATGGTTTTGCGTACACGAGTCCACTACTCACCAATTCAATACACTACCGAGGATCCACCTCCGTCTTCCTACGGAAGAGCCATCCTCGGCACTCACACTTATCTTGAGGCTTTTAGTAGTTTCCATTTACTTGTCTATGAACTGTATAGGCAACCAACTAGTCCTTTACCGCGGACGCGGCTATTCGAATAGATCATGATAACCCTGCAGGGGTGTACTTCTTCATACACGCTCTCACCACTTACCGTCGTTTACACGACATGTACTCGGCAACCTTCAAGCGGAAGCCCAACGTGGGTGTTGGCCACGACCTACCTAATCACCTAAGCCTCCAGTCCAGGTTTATCGCCTATCCAGGTTCCATCCGTAGGGAGTCCGGCCGAGGTTTCCCATATGGCCCCGAACAATGTGAACAGGGTTCCCGAGATACCTAACGGGTATTCGGTACACCCGGCCACGTACCTACCGCATCACAGCCCACCCCTACGGTCAGCGCTGTCCACGGCCTCCAGTAGGCTACAAACACCAGAAACTACTTGCAACTCCTGGACGGAGAACTAGGGTGAATAAGAAGCCGAGAGGGTCCATTGGTGTCGGGCCCAATGCATGGTAGTAGCTGATTCTTAAATCACACATACAGATCTCAGTGCTTAAGGTCGGCTTCAATGAAACAACCCACCATGTACTCCTACATGGCCTCTCATCGATACCTTTACCAAATCGTGTTCACCACACCATTCTCATTACCGACATAATCATTTCACTCTAGCCCATCACCCAGATGAACCAGACCTGACACGACTCTAAGCATAGCAGGCATAGCAAGGTAGGATCAACACATACATATGGCTCAGTCAACTCCTACACATGCTAGTGGGTTTCATCTAGTTACTGTGGCAATGACAGGTCATGCAGAGGAAGTGGGTTCAACTACCGTAGCACACAGCAGTTTGAAACGCGTTGTCTTAATGCAGTAAAAGAGAGCAGGAGCGAGAACATGGGATTGTATCGATATGATCAAATGGTTGGTTGCTTGCCTGATGGTTCGATGCACTGATACGGTTCTTCGTTAGGGTAATCACGATACTCCTTGGAGGCAGATCCTGCCGCAAAGAACACCGATACACAACCATCACCAAACAATGTGCAACAATATGATGTATGCATGAAACATAGCAATATGAGTGTGTTGGGCTAATGCAGCTAAGACCAGAAGGGTTTGAACCAATTTGAATCAAAGATTCAAATTTCAAACTCAAACATGGCCCTTTAAAGTGTTTTTCCTTGTTCTGCATTAAACATCAAGTTAACTTGTTTAATCATGCATGAAAATAGTACAGATGGATAGATTGGATTTTTCTGATCATTTTTCATATATAATTTGTCTGATTTGGAGTTACAGAATAAAAGTTATGAATTTTTAAAGTTTAAACTATATTATGGAATTTCCTATATTAGATTAATTCCAGAAAATCAATTATTGCATCAGCCTGACGTCAGTGTGACGTCAGCAGGTCAACGGAACATGTCCAGGTCAAACCTGACAGTGGGTCCCGTGTGTCAGGGTGATTAATTTAATTAAAGTTTAAATAAAACTAAACCTGTTTAATTAACAGGGATGGGCCCCACCTGTCATTGACTCAGGGGAGTCAACCAGGGCCCACCCGTGGTCAAACCCGGGTCGGCTGCACCGGCGTTTAGCCGCCGGCGAGCCCGACGCGGCCGCAGAAGTGGTTTTGGCTGTTTCGGCCACCAAATGGGTCGCGGAGACCACCGGAGTGGAGCTGAGGACGAGCCACAGCTCTTGGTGGAGTCCGTTGGGGTCGGGGTGGCCGGAGTTGGCGCCGGCGACGACTTTGGCGGCCACCGGGGTTCGGCCGAAGACGAACTTGACGCTAGAGGGGTCGGTGAGGCGCGGGGAGTAGCTAGCTAGGTGTTACGTGACACGGTGAGTATGATGGACACCGTGGAGTGGTCGGAGGGTGACCGGGAGCACGTCGGCGACGAGCTCCACGGCGGTGGGTGCGGTTGAGCTCCGGGAGGTCGCTACATGGCTCGGGAGCAAGAAAAGGAGAGGGGGGGAGATGGCCAAGCTCACAGTGAGTGCGACGAAGCCCTTGGTGCGGCCGGAGATGGACTGGAGCGACGACGGTGTTGAAGTGGATCTCCGGCGACGGCGGTTCGGGCGAGGTCGTTGCGGTGGACTCGGGCGTTGTGAGCGCTCGGGGCTCGGCTTGCTCGATGGAGTGGACAGCGGCGGAGCTCCTGGACATGATGAGAGGACGCACGGGCGGCGGGAAGCACGGCTATGATGAAGGCACGGCGATGGTGGCGTCGGTCATGGCGGGGGAGCACGAGGGGGAGGAGCTGGAGAGAGGAGGGGGTGTCTGGGGGGTTCGGGGGAGCGAGGGAGGCTGATCCACGACGTCACCGGGCGCGGGGAGCGGCGAGGCGGCGAGCAGGTGCGTGGCGCGCGCTGCGGTCACCGTCGGGCACCTGCCTGCCTGCCTGGCCGGCAAGCAGCTCGCTGGAGCGGCGCTGGGCTGGGCCGGCAGGTGGGCCGGGAGCAGGCGTCAGGTAAGTTTTTCCATTTCTTTCTGTTTCTGTTTTTTTTAATACTTCTGCAACTTTGTTGAATTAAATAAAATACTTAGGCAACTCCTAAAATCACCAAACTACTCCTGGTCCATAGTTGGATTATTTCCAACATGAAACATTTTAGTTTGGAGATATTTGAGCATTTAAATATTTTATATAATTTTAAATGCCCAAATTCAAATATTTATGATTTAATTCAAAAACCCTAAGATGGCCTAGGAAAATGTGCATCACTTTTGGCAGAGGTTCTGAACCAAGACAAAAATGATGGGCATTTTAGAAGGGCATTTCAGGTTCATTGAAAAAGTTTTTAGTAAACCCTAATTGGTTTCAGAGGGGACCGGGGGTTCTGTCATCCCCATTTCAGGTTTCTGATGAAAGAGTAAACATGATGCAACACTCTAATGCATGGCTAACTAGGATGTGACATACGTCTCGAACGTATCTATAATTTTTTATTGTTCCATGCTGTTATATTATCAATCTTGGATGTTTTATAATCATTTTATATCATTTTTTGGTACTAACCTATTGACATAGTGCCAAGTGCCAGTTCCTGTTTTTTCCGTGTTTTTTACATCGCAGAAAATCAATATCAGACGGAGTCCAAATGCCACAAAACTTTACGGAGATTTTTTATGGACCAGAAGGAACATGTTGGGCCTTGGTTGCACCTGGGGGGGGGTCCCGAGGAGGGGACAACCCACCAGGGCACGCCAGGAGGCCCAGATGCGCCCTGGTGGGTTGTGCCCACCTCGGGTGCCCCCCCCCCCGGACTGCCTCTGTGCTCTATAAATACCCCAATATTTCCGGAACCCTAGGGGAGTCGACGAAATATTCATCCAGCCGCCGCAGAGTCCAGAACCACCAGAGCCAATGTAGACACCATCTCGGATGGGGTTCACCACCTCCATTGGTGCCTCTCCAATGATGTGTGAGTAGTTCTTTGTAGACCTTCGGGTTTGTAGTTAGTAGCTAGATGGCTTCATCTCTCTCTTGATTGTCAATACAATGGTCTCTTGGAGATCCGTATGATGTAACTCTTTTGCGGTGTGTTTGTTGGGATCCGATGAACTTCGAGTTTATGATCAGATATATCTTTTTATATCCATGAAAGTATTTGAGATTCTTTGATATCTTATATTCATGATTGCTTATAGCCTCGTATTTCTTCTCCGACATTTGGGTTTTGTTTGGCCAACTTGATCTATTTATCTTGCAATGGGAAAAGGTGCTTTGTAGTGGGTTTGATCTTATGGTGCTTGATCCCAGTGACAGAAGGGGAACCGACACTTATATATCATTGCTACTAAGGATAAAACGATGGTGTCTATCTCTACATAGATATATCTTGTCTACATCATGTCATCGTTCTTATTGCATTACTCCATTTCTCCATGAACTTAATACACTAGATGCATGCTGGATAGCGGTCGATGTGTGGAGTAATAGTAGTAGATGCAGGTAGGAGTCAGTCTACGAATCTTGGACGTGATGCCTATATAATGAACATTGCCTGGATATCGTCATAATTATTTGAAGTTCTATCAATTGCCCGACAGTAATTTGTTCACCCACCGCTTTGCTATTTTTCTAGAGAGAATCCACTAGTGAAACCTATGGCTCTCGGGTCTCTTTCTCATATTATTTGCCTTCGCGATCTATTTTATTTGCCTTTTATTTTTAGATCTATTAAACCAAAAATCCAAAATACATTTATGCAATTTATGTTATTTGGCGTTCTATCTATCAATATTTACAACTCTCTCACGCCCGTTTGCTAATTTCTGGCACCGTTACCCGAAAGGGATTGACAACCCCTTTTAACACGTCGAGTTGCGATGATTTGTTATCTATGTGCAGGGGCTGTTTACGTTGCATTGCTTGGTTCGCCTACTGGTTCGATAACCTTGGTTCCATATATGAGGGAAATACCTACCGCCGCGGTGCTGCATCATCCCTTCCTCTTTGGGGAAATACCGACGTAGCTTCAAGCGACATCAAAAGGAATTTCCTGCGCTATTGCCGGGGTGGATCTTCAACATATACTAGGTTCCTAATCACAAATATCATCTCCTCTCAATTTACATTATTTTCCATTTGCCTCTCGTTTTCCTCTCCCCCACATCACAAAAATTTGCCGTTTTATTCGCTTCTCTTTTTCGTTCATTGTTCTCTTGCCGGATCTGTTTTTGTGTGCACTCTTGTTTGCATAGTCATGATGCCTCAAAGAAAATATTCCTTACCCAAATTTTTTGCTTCAAATTGAGAAAAGTACTAAGGAATATATGACTACACAATTTGAGCATAATAAGTATTTCACTAAAGAACTTAAGGAGCACTCCATTGTGCTTGATGCTATTACAAAACAACTTGATGATATCAGTAGAGAAGTTTGCAATCTCCAATCTAAGTACGCTTTTGCTGAAAGTTTGCTAGGGAAAGTATCCGATGCACAAGCTACCTTAGTAAATCTAATGGCTGCTAAACCAATCTCGTTAGAAGATAAAAGTGATGAAGATCTTAAAATGATTGGTGTTTCTTCTATTGATTCGTTGTTTAGTAAAGTTAAGATTGATGAAAAAGGGACTGGAGAAGAGTCAACTTTAGGTAGAAGGCGTCCCAATATTTCAGAGGGTGAAAATCTTGTTGAAAAAATTGATGAAAGTGGGTTTGGAGAGGTCAAATCTTTAGCTAGTGATGTGCCCACTCTTTTGGATTACAAAGACTTTAATTATGATAGTTGCTCTTTGATTGATTGTATTTCTTTTTTGCATCCATAATAAATTCACCCCATGCTTATGAACAAAATAAAGCTTTTACTAAACATATTCTTGATGCTTTCATGAAAGCTTTTGAAGAAAAATTGGAATTATAATTTTGATTCCTAGAAAATTGCATGATGAACGGGAACCTACTATCAAAGTCAAGATTAAAAATTATGAGTGTTTTGCTTTGTGTGACTTGGGTGCTAGTGTTTCTACTATTCCGAAAACTTTATGTGATGTGCTTGGTCTTACTAATCTTGAAGAATGTTCTTTGAATTTGCACTTGGCGGATTCTACTATTAAAAATCCTATGGGAAAAATTAATGATGTTCTTATTCTTGCAAATAGGAATTATGTGCCCATAGATTTTATTGTTCTTGATATTGATTGCAATTTGTCTTGTCCTATTATTCTTGGTAGACCGTTTTTACGCACTATTGGTGCCGTGATTAATATGAAACAAGGCAACATTAAGTTCCAATTTCCTTTGAGGAATGGTATGGAACACTTTCCTAGCACTAGAGTTAAGCCACCTTATGAATAAATCATGAGGGCATCTTATGGATCTCGAACCAAAGATGAAAAAACTTAGATCTTTGTTTTATGCCTAGCTAAGGGCGTAAAACTATAGCGCTTGTTGGGAGGCAACCCAATGAATAAATTTTGTTTTTGCTTTTTGCTTCCTGTTTTTGTGTGTTAACACAATTATGCTACTGTTATGATTGTGTTTTTTTATGTTTTAATTAGTGTTTGTGCCAAGTAAAGCCTTTAGGATCTTCTTGGGTGATAGTTGTTTGATCTTGCTGAAAAAAAACAGAAACTTTTATGCTCACGAAATTAATTTTGATTTTTTACCAGGGAGCAATAAAATACCCATTCCACTTGCAGTAGATCAATATACAAATTTCTAAGGTCTTCCTAATTGTTCAGAATTTTTGGAGTTACAGAAGTATCCAAAATAGTCAGATTGCTACAGACTATTCTGTTTTGACAGATTCTGTTTTCTTTGTGTTGTGTGCTTATTTTGATGGCTCTATGGTTTTCTTTGATGAGTTTTTGCCATAGAAAAGTTGGAATACAGTAGATATAATACAAGAACAAAATATGACTTGGTTTGATACAACACTTATAGTAGTGGTTTATTATTCTTATACTAACGGATCTCACGAAGGTTTTGTTGAGTTTTGTGTGATTGAAATTTTCAAGTTTTGGGTTATCTTACGATGGATGAAGGAAGCATGGAAGAGCCTAATCTTTGGGATGCCCTGGCATACCAAGCTATTATCCAAAAATGAGCAACCAACTAAGCTTGGGGATGCCCCCGAGTGGCATCCCTGCTTTCTTCCAACGATCATCGGTATTTTACTTGAAACTATATTTTTATTCGTCACATGATATGTTTTTTGCTTGGAGCATCTTGTTTGATATGAGTCTTTGCTTGTTTTATATTATGTTTGAAGTCATCAATCCTTGCTGTACACACCTATTTGAGAGATCCAAAATTATGTCATGACTTGTTAGAATTGCTCTCTATGCTTCACTTAATTTTTTTGAGCAATGGACTTGCTCTAGTGCTTCACTTATATTTTTTTGAGCACGGTGTGCTTTAGTATTTTTGAAGAAATTCTCTCTTGCTTCACTTAGATTTATTTGATAGTTAGTAAAATTTTCAAGAAATTCTCTCTTGCTTAACTTAAATTAATTTGAGAGAAACAAAAAATATATTATGCTCATGATCTTCACTTATATTTGTTGGAGCTTGTCAAAAGCAATACATGAAAATTAGTCCCAAGTGATAGATATCCAAGAAGGATATAACAAAAAATTTCATGAAGATCATTGGACAAAATAAACTTGATTCTTAGTAATAGTTTTTAGATATGATGATGTGATATGTGAGTCATGTTGATGAGTAATTATTCTTTAGTAAGAATATTGGTGTTAAGGTTTGTGATTCCCTATGCAAGTACGAAAGTATAGTCGTGCAATGAAATTATATCCTACTTGTGGTGCATTATTCAATGTTATTTATGCTTAGCGCTTGCTTATGAGATTATCTGTTTCTTTGTTGGTCGCTTCCCAATCTTTTGCTAGCCTTCATTTTGCACTAAGTATGATCACTACTTGTGCATCCAAAAACCTTTATCCCAGTTTTGCCACATGAGTCCACTATATCTACCTATATGCGGTATTCTTTTGCCGTTCTAAGCAAATTTGCTTGTGCCATCTCTAATTTTCAAAATAAACTTCTCTTTTGTGTGTTTGTTTCGCTCGCAGAGCGGTGAGGGGTGGCTAATATTTTCCATGCTAGATGTGTTATTCTCGAGATGAGTGTTTATTCACTTGTCATTGCACGAGAGTAAGGCAAAGGTATTAGGGATACCCAGTCCCTAAATGCAAAAAAAAATGAATTTACTTTATATTATCAAATAATAAATTTCTTGGAAAGTGTTGGTATGGAGGGCAACCGTGGATACGGCTAGCCATGGAAAGTGAAAGTTATGGTGGAAAAAGGAATAAACTTTATTTTCTGTTTGGGAACCGCCTATGATATATCTATGCGTGGAAAGTATTGGGAACTCTAAGTCATTTTCGTTGGTGGGATGAATACACCTCTCGAAATGTTTTTATCTCTAAGTTTTTCGCTTTGAGCTCTAGCACCTCTACAAATCCCTACTTCCCTCTACGAAGGACCTTGCTTTTACTTTATGCAATTTTTATTTTCGAATTTGAGTCTCCATCTTCTCTTATAAAAGCACCAACTAGGAGGCAATATGATCATACTTAAGTATTGGGTGTAGCTAATATTCAAGTGTGTTTCATGAATGGATCAATGTTTGAGCATGATGGGCTAGGGATAGCTTATTTTAGCATTGATATTTTGAAAGACATGGTTTCTTGTTGATATGCTTCAGTATCTAAATTATCATGTCAAAACTAGACTATTGCTTTGAACAACTAAAAGTCCAATTGTCCATGCTATAAAGAAAGAAATATGATATGACATGATAGGCAGCATACCACATCAAAAATTCTGTTTTTATCACTTACCTACTCGAGGACGAGTAGGAGTTAAGCTTGGGGATGCTGATACGTCTCCAACATATCTATAATCTTTGGTTGTTCCATGCTGTTATATTATCAATCTTGGATGTTATTTATAATCATTTTATAGTCATTTTATATCATTTTTGATACTAACCTATTGACATAGTGCCAAGTGCCAGTTCCTGTTTTTTCCGTGTTTTTTACATCACAGAAAATCAATATCAGACAGAGTCCAAATGCGACAAAACTTTACGGAGATTTTTTATAGACCAGAAGGAACATGCTGGGCCCTGGTTGCACCTGGGGGATTCCTGAGGAGGGGACAACCCACCAGGGCGTGCCAGGAGGCCCAGGCGTGCCCTGGTGGGTTGTGCCCACCTCGGGTGCCCCCCGGATTACCTCTTTGCTCTATAAATACCCCAATATTTCCAGAACCCTAGGGGAGTCGACGGAATATTCATCCAGCCGCCGCAGAGTCCAGAACCACCAGATCCAATCTAGACACCATCTCGGATGGGGTTCACCACCTCCATTGGTGCCTCTCCAATGATGCGTGAGTAGTTCTTTGTAGACCTTCGGGTCCGTAGTTGGTAGCTAGATGGCTTCATCTCTCTCTCTTGATTCTCAATACAATGGTCTCTTGGAGATCCATATGATGTAACTCCTTTGCGGTGTGTTTGTTGGGATCCGATGAACTTTGAGTTTATGATGAAATCTATATTTTCATATCCATGAAAGTATTTGAGTTTCTTTGATCTCTTTTATGCATGATTTCTTATAGCCTCGTATTTCTTCTCTGATATTTGGGTTTTGTTTGGCCAACTTGATCTATTTATCTTGCAATGGGAAGAGGTGCTTTGTAGTGGGTTCGATCTTACGGTGCTTGATCCCAGTGACAGAAGGGGAACCAACACGTATGTATCGTTGCTACTAAGGATAAAACGATGGGGTCTATCTCTACATAGATAGATCTTGTCTACATCATGTCATCCTTCTTATTGCATTACTCCATTTCTCCATGAACTTAATTCACTAGATGCATGCTGGATAGCGGTCGATGTGTGGAGTAATGCTAGTAGATGCAGGCAGGAGTCGGTTTACTAATCTTGGACGTGACGCCTATATAATGATCATTGCCTAGATGTCATCATAATTATTTGAAGTTCTATCAATTGCCCAACAGTAATTTGTTCACCCACCTCTTTGCTATTTTTCTCGAGAGAAGCCACTAGTGAAACCTACGGGCCCCGAGTCTCTTTCTCATATTATTTGCCTTCACGATCTATTTTATTTGCCTTTTATTTCAGATCTATTAAACCAAAAATCCAAAAATACCTTGTTGCTATTTATTTTATTTGGCGTTCGATCTATCAATATTTACAACTCTCTAACTTCCGTTTGCTAATTTCTGGCACCGTTACCCAAAAGGGATTGGCAACCCCTTTTAACACGTCGGGTTGCGAGGATTTGTTATCTGTGTGCAGGGGTTGTTTACGTTGTGTTGCTTGGTTCTCCTACTGGTTCGATAACCTTGGTTTCATATATGAGGGAAATACCTACCGCCGTTGTGCTGCATCATCCCTTCCTCTTTGGGGAAATACTGACGTAGCTTCAAGCGACATCATGAAGTCTCATGCATCTCTCTAAGGATTGTGAGCTTCTATCCGTGTCTCTCAAGACGAAGGAAGAAGAGCTCACCCTTCTTACAAATAGTTTTGAGACGCTCAAGCTTACTTATCATGAAACTCTAGCCAAGGCTTACTCTTCTCCTATTATCAATGTTGATGCTTGTACTACTAACTCTAGTAGTGACCTAGCATCTATTCTTGAGGAGAATCGCTTTCTCAAGGCTCAAATCGAGAAAGGTCTCATGACATGTGCTCAAGGACAAAAGAACCTTAATGAGGTATTGAGCCAACACAATGCAGTGTTTGCCAAAGAGAGTCTCGGGTTTGACCCAAGCACAAGCAAGAAGAAGACGTCTTCTCAAAAGTGCACCACCCCTCTAAAAGAAACATTTGTATGAGAAAGGCACAAGGATAAAGGTAAGGTTATTGGGAAGGCCACAAGGGGCATGCCCACTCTCAACAAACCAAAAGAGTTCATGCCTCCATCCTATGTACTTCGTAAGACTAAGGATGGAGAAGTTTATGCAAAATTTGTTGGTCCTCGAAATGCATTCCGGTTCTATGCTATTTGGGTCCCTAAGACCCTTGTGACTAACTTGAGAGGTCCCATTGCAAAATGGGTGCCTCTAACCAAGTCATAATTGTGTGTAGGTTGCTTTCTCTGGTTGGGTAAAATGGGTGATTGAGAGTGGATGTACAAATCATAGGACCACCTTGACAAACCTGACGAAACTCTCGCAAGGCCTTGTGGCCAGGTAGTAGTGGTAGACGAGGACGTGGTGGTGCACGCACATCTGGGCGACGGTAACCTTGGGACGAGACCCGGCACGAGCACGGGTGTACTCAAGGTCGAACCCGACCACCTTGTACTTCTCCTCGGCAAGCAACAACTCCATTATGTGGATGGAGTGCTCCGCCCAGACCAGGTCATTGGTGTACACCACCGAGAGGTCCATGAACCTTCTGTGGGTGTCCACTACGGCACGCATGGTGAACTGCCGCTCGTCATCGGCAGCCACTCGGAGCGCCATTGGAGCCGTGCAGGATACCCTCTAAGAATTTCTCGTGGTGGGTGTGCTTCTTGCAATGGTGGGGCGCGATCGAAAGGTTGAAGATACAGAAGGGTAGGTTAAATGGCCGCTGTAATAAATTGGGGCCGGCCGGCCTGTAATCATCACGTCTTGTCACGACGTTCATAGTGGAGGACTCCAGAATCTAGTGCACGCTTGACAACACTGCACCCCAGGCATGGGATCGAAGAGCCTGTTCCTGAGCTACCGCGCTGTTTACCGCGCAAGCTTCCTGCCCGGCTAGTTTGGCCACGCGTCGGCTAGAAGAGGGACAAATCGTGGGTGTTTATTGGCAAAAAGCTTTGTAAAAACGAAGTGTGTGGAATGACTTCGGTCATAAGTTTACCCTTGGGTGATGAGGTCAAACTTACATAGAAGAGTGATGATGGACACTCGAGTGCGATAATTAATTCTACGCTCTACAGTGCACGCGGTGGAAGAAACCAACTATGTGCAATATTGTCGAAGGTCGCAGCCGAGTCAGCTATACAGATCGTGTGCTGTGAGATCGACAAGGTAAACTAATTCGAGAATGGTTAATAAAATCTAAGACCATTGCATTTTAAGGTGAAAATAGTGCTAGCAATATACATGTCTCATACGATGCCATTTCAATTATTGTACCACAAAAGCTCGAAATGTTAGAAGGTTCAAATTCCAGAGTTATATGGCTCAAATTCGAAGATTACAAGGTTCAAACTGATATTAGAAATGAAATTCAGCTCATCAGTTGCAAATGCTCGCGCTGATGCGCTGAACATGGATATGAAAGAGGTTCAAACTAATATCACTACTTCTAAGTCTGGCTTCGAAACCTCGGAATTTTTGCAAAGGGTTCAGCCACTAAGAAGTCATGTATGGGGTTGACCCGATGACTTCCGATTACTCTGTCATCTGAAGTTCCAAAATGAAATTCAGCATTTTTGGAGCCTACTCCATTCTGCCGCAGGACGAACCATTCATTTTTGTAAAATAAATGTAGGGGAAACCTCATTTCCTTCAGCACCATTGCTCGGAGAACAAAGTACCTAGCGAATATAATCTCCGGTAAGGTCCCTCGGTAGGAGTTCAAAGTATTTTATAAGAGATGCAGATCTAGGCATTTGATGTGATTGTTATATTGTATCACATTATCCACCACTGGGCCTAATCTTATCCGCAAAAGAAGAAACATGTTAGTGCCTACATGCAGTTTTGAACATTACTACATGCCTAGTTATTTGGTTTGCAGGATTTATAAAATGCACTAACATGCCATCTTCGATCTGACATGATTAACATGGGCATTTGATTACATTCTAGAAAAATGTAGGCTTCTTCACAAGAGGTTGGAGTGGATGAAAAGTTCCCTAAGAAAACTAGTACAGATGAATCCAAAGAAGAAATGCTTATTGAATGTAACCATATGTATCAAGCAACCAATATGGGGGGGGCATGTATGTACTGAAATCCTCCAAAAGAACCTTCAGAAATCATAGTACATTGTCATTGTAAACTTGGAAAAAGGTGTCACAAATTGAACTCCCTTATGGTTAACATTTAACAGGAAAGGAACGTCACCTCGATATATAGGTTCCCTAGGCACGGAAAGCATCTCAGGAAACTGACAACTTGCTCCAGGTCGGGCCCGATAGATTCTAGTTCCAAGACCTTCGCTGTGCGTAGTTTGGGGGTCAAGCTTGTCGGAATCATTTTCTGAATGACAAACGAACAAACATCTTCAAAATTAGAAACAATGTTAATTTATAGAAGGAGAGGTAGAAGGCGGCTGTTGTACCTGAACGGGTGTGGATCCAATAACAAGTTCGGAGTATTTGTCAGACGAGTAGCCCACCACTGTCAATTTCGACGCAGAAATGACATTGATTCTTGTTGGACCTTCTTGATCAACTACAAGTAATCTCTCAAGTGCAGGTGTGTCCTGGATGACCATACCATGGTCCACCTTTTGTGATGTCTTCCTGCCGCACCAGTAACACACATAAATAGTCCGGAGAGTCATGGAGTTGATGTGAAAGGTACTCAACCCATTGATTGCCTGAACATGAATGTACTCGAGTGTAGTACAGCCACGAAGCAGGCGCTCCATGTCACCCTTTGAGAGGCAGACGATGACGAGCTCGAGGTGCTTCAATCGTGGTAGAATAAGAGCGGGCACATCATTAAGGGGCGGGAAATGGCAGTTCCTAAACTTGGCGACGCGCAACGTGGACGCCAGGCGGAGTGCGGACATTGGCAGCAACCGCATATGCCCATCATCAAAAGTGAGGTCCTCGAACTGATCTAGGGCGGGGGATCGGAACCAGTTGTCAAGCTTGGCTCGGTCCTTGACGTTGGAATGGAACTTGCCCATTCTAAGGCCTTTGGTTGGGCCAAGGTGACTACCAAGGATCTTGGAGAATGCATCCAAGCTTTTGTGATAGCCATGGCAGAGCTCATGGGTGTTGATGAGGTCGAGAGAGCTGGAGTTCCATATTGGGCACCACCACCGGGAAAGGAGTGTTGCCCGCGCCCCATATTTGATTGGGAGGAGGGAGATGATGACTCTCAGCATATCATCAGGGAGGCTGCTGATTAAGTCTAGGCATATCATCGGGGAGTCGTGTGCGGTTCTAGCTCGCCCCGCTTCCGCTTGTTAGCAGCCCCGTTCTCCACCTCCGGAGTCGCCTTGCCAGCGGAGATTTCTGATAGAAATGGGAGTACAGGGAATATTTAGTTAAAATAGGGCAATAGAAAAGTGCATTGGTAACTAGAAGTTATTAGGTAGGGATATAGTAAGAAAAGGGAATAACAATTGGTTGCTTAAATACTACACAATTCATTTGACATTGTTGGGTAAGTCAACATATGCAGATGGTTGAAAAGAAAACTTACTTTGAACAAAGTCTGGACGAATGATTTTATCGAGGAAGTTAGCATATATCTCATGACCAGGCCCTTCTATGTGCAGTGCAATTTTAGTGCCAGCTTTCAGTACATAAAACTTTGCAATTTCATTCCAAAAGCCAGTGCCAAAATAGGAGTCACCACGTTCATCAAGTCTTACAGTAGCAATGATTGTAAATCCATGGTTTGTGTGCAGTATGAAATTCGTGGAGCCTTGATGTATGTAAAGGGAAAAATTGTGCACTACATAATCTTTTGCACAGCGAGGGAGTCCTACAGAAAATGGTAGGATTGTTAAAGAAAATATGGTAACATGCAACTATGGGCTCAAATTGAAAGAACTGTACAATAGTTAAAATCGAAGGACAAAAGTCTATAATTAAACAGATAGGGTAAACATGATGTCATGGAAATATGAGAGTAATCGAAAGAACAATACATCACTAATTTTCCTAATATAGAAAGAAGAGGGGGGGAAATCCCCTTTGACGTATATGGTGCATGTGGCACCTTTTATCCAAATGTAGCAATATTTATAATATGTTCAGGAAAGTAGGCCATGCCAACCAATTTAGGGTGAGATTGAACATACCGCGCGCGTCCTCAAGTTATCTGGTACGATGAGATGGAATCTCTGGCGGCGGTGGCCAAGTCCTGAAGTGTCGGCACACTGTACATTCTATGAATGAAAGAAAACCCTCAAATCAGCTCGAATAAAAATGAATCCATGGCAATTTCCGCTGGGTGATTAAAGGAGGAAGATGAACTGGGATAAGAGATGAGATAATATCTTGTTAAATTAGTTACCTTGTCATCCATGAGAAAGAACCCTCAGTACGGCAAATTCCCCAATTTAGCGGAGCTGGGTCGACCATGAGTAGCGTCAAGAAATTCGATGGCGATAGGCGGCGGAAAGCGGATGTGGCGAAATGCGGTGGGCTTTGCCAGCAGCCTGGTGGCAGCGGCAGGCGGTGCGCTAAGTGTTTATCGCCGCGATTGGCGGTGCCATGGCATAGACATGGAGGAGCTTGTGCAGGTGTGAATGGGGAATGTACCGGAGGGGTCGAGGGGGTGGCAGGCGGGGTGTGGGTTTTTGTGACGTGGGGATGGTGAGGGTTTTCTTTTTTCTTTTTTGAATTGGGTGGTGAGGGTTTTCTGTCCCACAAATAATTTTGGTTGCGACGGTTTGCTAGAGTGAACCATGTGTGTTTGACGTAGCAGGCAAAATGAAAGTCATTGCACACGGTTCCAATTTTGGGAACCGTGCGTGATTGACGTACTACCTCCGTCCTGGTTTATTGGTCCCCCATTGTAATTTTTACAAAATATAGCGAAATATTTAACATACTCAGACATAGATAACAAGCGTACACGTACATAAGCATAGCTCAACCATAAGTACATAGTTCAACCGTGATAAAGCATACTCAAGCGTACATAGTTCGATCCATCCCACATCTCATCTCACATGCGGCCGACATGATCCTCAAGCTTCTCCAGGTACTCGGCGTACGCGCCGTGCGCCACCCTGCGAGAATACTTCCGCTTGAAGGAGCCAACGGCCGATCCTCTTGCATGCGTCAGAACACTTAGATACGCTTCATGAATCTTGTGGTTGCAAAATGAGCATCCATAGCCGTCGTTCCAGGTCCTAATATGCATGTTATGCATTCCCGCATAAAGCTCCCTCAGGATTCGCCTCTTGTACCTCCTCTGGACATCTTCATCCTGGCTGTCCACATCGTCAGACAGCACCTATACAAATAGTAAACAAATTTGGCATCAAATCACTGATTACATGTCATGAGGTAGGATTAGGAATTTATGGCTATTTATTTATACATATCTAGAGATTATTGTTCGATTTTTAAGCACAGTCGTCTATGTACATACCAATCTTGAAGAAATTAATGGCACAAACATAGGTAGGTCATTCAAAATCAATTGTCAAGTCCTGGCTAGGAATTATTGGCACGAACACTAACGCTAGTTAGATTACTAGCAGAAATCATTTTCACAGATGAAACAACTAATCACTTATCACCTGTACCATTCAAACAATCAATACACTACACGGATCTAACGAAACTTACTCAGATTTCATGGATTGGGAGAACATAACCACAAGATTTATATTCCAAAAAGGGGGAAGCAGGAGTAACCATAGAAACCCTATGATCTATTTGACACATGAATGGGTATAGATGACTAACCAGCTATCCGCCGTTGTGGGACTCCTCACCGGAGTGGTTGTCGGAGTCGTCGCCGAAGTGGTCGTCGGAGTCGGTGTGGAACGCCGCCTCCAGCTGTGGAAGCTCGACACCGTCGACAATGTCAGGGTGCAGCCATAACTTGCTCGCGGTGACGGCAACCTCTCTCTCCATCTCCACGCCATGCTCCAGTGCTTTAGCAGCCCCGACGTCGCCACTCCCTCTGATAGGGCGCTTCGGCGACATCCTCATACACCGACGGCTTTGAGGACTGAGAGCAGCGTCAAGGATGCAAGCGAAGAGAGAGAATTGTGTGTGCATAGCGAGGATGGGGGGTGCGGCCGCTTGGGCGCACCATTAATATGGAGTAGTGGGAGTTGTGGGAGAGAGGCGGGCGGAGGTCAAACAGATGGCTCGCCTCCCGGTGAGCCTTCGCACCGGACTGCTGGCATGCCTACCAAAGTTTCACACAGCTACTCACACGCCCCCTGATGACACTGCGCAGCGAGCACGCCTCCGCCAATTCAGACACCTGCATGCACGCCTCCCCGTCTGCCTGCGCGACGGACTGCTTGCATGCGTCCCATCAACTCATGCCTACTCGCACGCCACACGGGTCGCGCGGCGGCACATATATTGTTTTTCTATTTGGATGATTAATGCTGCCACTTTATTGCTTAACCGCTGCATGGCAAGTATCCATTGTTGGTCTAACGCTCACGGTTCGAATAAATAATCCATTTGGGATATTGGTTCCCAATTATTAATAATCTCCTGTCTGTAATTAGATAAAGATTACATCAAAACTGGTGTCAAATTTGACAAAAATAAAAAAGTACAATGCCACTTTGTATTGGTGTCCATATGACAACACGATAAGTTTCATGAACTTCAAATAAGTTTTGGATGTACTAGAATTTAAAAATCAAGATTCTCAATGTTTGAAATTTGTTGTACATGGAGTAAACATGCACCCAGCGAGACACATGTGTTTTTGCAATCCATTTAGGTGCACTGTCATGTGTGCATGTAGCTCAAATTTGATTTTTGCACATTATACCATAGAAAATAAATCAATCAATGTACTAAAATGTCTTAATGATCCCTGTGATTTTTTTGAAATTAAAATGTCCCTCCTTTGGTAACATGTATGTTCACCGCGAGATAATTAATTTAACATGCATCATAGTTGCGGTGGATTCACGGTGTGTGTGTGGGTGTGTGTGTCTGGGGGTGGCGGGTGGCTCGTAGTACACAACGAGTTGTGAGCCACCGTGTGGGTTGGCCGTTTTGTTAGGCAGGCTGGTGCCACATCAGAGTCATGAAATCGTTATTTAAAACATTGCCCAACCCTTTCATACATAAATGTTTTGGCCACATGCAGTCGATGGTTGTCCTACAGGACACTCCACTATAAAAAATACACTTCCGTGATGATACGTGTTTGTCACAGTAGGTCACGTTTTCTGTCATGCATGTACATCCATGACAAATTTATGACAGAATCAAGATAGTCATACCTGTGCTGTCATAGAAGTGTTCCATGACATTACCAAAATTATCATCACGGAAGTGTCCACTTCCATGACGATAAATCATGCGTCACAGAAGTGCTTTCGTCAAGGGTGACCGACACGTGGCATCCATCGTAATTGAACACCGTTAAGCTATCGGGTCCGGTTTTGGATCCAATAACCCATTAACAGCCCCGACCAATGGGGATTTTCCACGTGTAAAATCATCATTGGCTGGAGGAAACACGTGTCGGCTCATCGTTGGGACAGATGCCAACCACTCATTGGACGGAAGGCGCCTATGATACGTCGACATGTGGCATGGCTCAACAGAGGCCCATTCCTATGAAAAGGCCGGCCCATTTGACTTGGTCAAAAGCTGGCAGGCCGACCCATGGAAAGCCTGTTAACGGCCTGTTCGAATATAGCCCATTTACAGCCCGCTAACCACAGGTGCGCCATTAGTATCTGGTATAATAATGGCGCACCAACTAGTGCGCCATTAGTATGTAACAGCATGCGCCATTAGTGTGCCTCCCGGGGGGCCATACGTAAGCATGGCTTTGTCATACTAATGGCTCATTCTCTGTTGATGCGCCATTAGTATCCTTTGGCATACTAATGGCGCACCTGGTGGTGATGCGCCATTAGTATGAATATTTGGTTTTTTTTCCTTTTCTGATTTTTGCGCAGGTTACAAAATATATTATTAGACAGAATATAAAATATATTATTAGAGAGAATATAGACAGCAGCACACAGCAACATCAGATTCATCGAATACAATAGAAGATTAGTCTCCGAATACAATTCATCATATTAGTCTCCGAATTCAAAAGACCGAACAAAGATAAAACATTACAAGTCTCAAGACCGCGAGTATCGAGTTTGTCTTCACATTACAAGTCGATATCGATCATCTAAACTACCATCACATAGAAGAGAGTTGTGGTCATCATGATGAGCATCATCACGATCAAACTGATCTTCATCCGGTTCCTCCAACGCTCCCTCCTCTCTCCCGCTAGATAGCGGGCGTATCTAGATTCGGCCTCCGCCCTAGTGGTGTACCCTTTGTAACTATTACCGCTGAAACGGTGAACCTGTCTCCGACACTCCTCCCAGTCGTCATAGACTCCGGGAACCTTACCCTTGTACACGACATACGAAGGCATCTCTATGCACAAGCCAAACAACAGACAATACATAAGCAATATGTAAGTATGCACCAAAAGGATCGGAAGAGAAAAGCAAGACATTAATAGCACGATTCATGGTCCTACTAATAAATAGCATCGATTACATCTAAGTTGAACGACTGTCCAAACCAAAGAGACATATGAATTCATTAAAGTATAATTACAACATGAGCCAATCAATGTTTCAGAACTACACATCACTACTTTCGACTCGACTCATCGGACAGGAACGTGGATGAAGCCGCCGTCTGTCGTGATGGTCATGAGATCGCGGTCGTTGTCACCCTGCATTTGTAGCATTTCATCTATCTCACTGTTGGACGGTTGATATCTGAGGAAGAACTGCCCCGAGGTATGAAGGACATCTTGATGGATGATGTCCGCAAACTCCGACTGGATGCGAAAGAATTCTTGTCTGAGGTCCGCGTCCTGGACTGCCGACAAGCTCGCGGCCCAATCTTTGAGATTATCTGGTAGCAGAAGTTGATGATGGTCCCTTACGATCGCCCGCATGTGATGGAGGGCGTAGTAGGCATCCTTCTGACCGCCAGGCGGCTGCTTGACGCAGCAGAACTTCGTATTGTGTGAGAACATGTGCTTGCCGTACTTACGAACTGCCCTGGTGAAGGTGCCTCCAGATTTGGCGTAGGCGGGGAGAACATCATCAAGAACTTTCTTGACATTTGTGTAGTCTATCTTGGAGTTACGGTTCGGGTCTAAATACGTGGCCATGGAATATTTCGGGCTTAAGAGGATGAGTGTGCAATGTGTGTCACTGCACAGAACACGGAATGTTAGAAAAAAAAGAACGATCGAAATCTAAGAAATCATATGTTACGGGGCGGTTAAGGGATGACTTACTCGGGAAAGTAAGCCACAAGGAAGTTATCCTTATCTGGGTTTGCCAGAATGACGCCTTCGAGGTGTGAACTCGCAACTTGGCGGTCCCCAGCGCTGCTCAAGTGCTTGGCACGCATGTAGAAGGGGTCGACTATCACGATGTCCGGGGTCTTGTCTCTAATGATCCGCATCTCCATACTCAGCGAAAACAGCCGAACGAAGGTGTAGTGCAGCGGATGAAGGTTAAACATAGCAAAGATGTCATCAAACCGCAGGACGATCGTACCCCCGATGTCGCCATCCACAAAGCCCTTGCCCTCTGGCACCTTGGCCACGAAAACCGGGTATGCCACATCCTTCTCTCTGAGACGCCGCTTCTCCAAAGAAAGAACACTGTCGTGCAGACTCCGCATAGCACCGGTTGCAGCATTCAGCATATTTGGCGGTAGCATCGCCCTACCCGCCACATGCACCCTCCTCGAGATATCCTTAGGTGAAGGTGGCCCGTCCTGAGCACGGATCGAACTCGGTGCCGGCTGGCTCGCACCGGCGCCCTTGTTAGTCTTTCGTTTCCGTCCCTTCTTCTTGATCTCCTGTAATGGGACCGAGTTCTGCTCACAGACCGCCTTCTTGAGCGTGTTGGGGCTGATAATATTTCGCACCTCAGCTATCTGAGGCTCGGTGAAGGCGGGAGCTGGAGGCGTGTCCTGAGAACTGAACGCCAGACGACGCCTGTTGCAATTGGATTTCTCCGCCGTACCAGCTAGATCGCGGTCGTCTTGGTTGGGTTCTTGAGAAAGAGGCCCGCAGAACTCGTCAGCGTACCCATGTTCGGCAAAGTACTTATCAACTTTGGTAAATGTACCGTCGTCGTTGTCGTCGCCGTCCGGATCCTGTGCCATAGGGCTGTCCGGATCCTGTGCCATAGGGATGTCCGGCAGGTCCGGTAGCGTTGCGGCGTTCTTGCCATGGCTTGGCGCCGGCACGACTGGCGGTCTTGTCTGTGGGGTGGTGTCCCCCGCCCCCAAACGAATCTGGCTCTTCGGCCAAAGCAGGGGCCAGTTTACGCAGGTGCTGAGGGTCATCTCATCTTCTTCGTCGGCCCCAGCGGGTCGAATCGGAGGTAACAGCTCGTCGCAGCCTGGCAGCACCCGAACCACTTCAACCCTATACATTGTGGGTGGCATCGGATTACCGTGGAACATGGGGTTGCCCGGTTGAACGATTCTGCCCTTGGCGACATCGACCAACTCGGCGCCCACGAAGTGCAGAAGAGTGCAAGGAACGTCGGCGGTGCCCTGCGAAAACATGTACAGGGCGTCAGGGATGCCCAGTCAAAGGCAAGGAGATGAAGTCATCGGCCGAGAGGCTTGGTTACCGTGATGCCGTCGAGCTCGGCTAATGTCGAGGCACCGCCAACGGCGGGCGTGCAACTGACGGAGGGGGCGCTTGCTGGCGAGGTGCCGGCCGGCGTACACCCGGGTGCATTAAGCTCCAATGCCCGTGCCGGCGCCGGAGACACGAATACCGCCTCCGCCGGAGACACCAATGGCGCCGCCGGAGACACCAATGGCGCCGCCTGCGCGCTGTGCGAGTTGCTGGCTGTGAAGCTGGGAACCGGGGGAGGCCCCTGTTGGCCGCCCGCAATCCACGTCGTCAGCCCATGAATCAACGTAGGCACCATGGCGTTGAGCGTCGTTCCAAGTTGTTGTTGCACTTGCTCTTGGACAAGCTCCGGAATCCGCGCCACTTGTGCCTTGAGTTCTTCAACCTCGCGCGTCTGGCTTTCCGAGCTGGTCTTTTTCTCCTTCCGCACACCAGCGTTATAGTATGACCCCCATTTTGTGGACAAGCCTTTGCCGGCCACACGACCAGCTGATGTCGGCTTAGTGAGCTTATCCTTGTTTTTCATTACGTTCAACGCCCTATTTAAAGGGGTGTCGAAAGGGGAGCTCTTAGACGACCCCGCGCTACTGCTTTCAGTGTCCTGCGAAAGGAACGTGAACCATTTAGAAATATTGGGGATTAATTAGAGTGCAACCATATGGAGCTAATTACGCGGGGGTGTATTCCTTACCAGAAGAAGCTCAAGCGCCCTGGTCTTCGGATCCGTGGTAAGCTCCTTTGTTATCGGGTCCTCCTTGTACCGGGCCCTGACATAGTTCCTGGTCTGCTTGTCACCGCTGTATTTCTCGAAGCGGGGCGGTAGGCCTTGCTCGGCACGCTCCGCGTCCTCCTTGTCCCATATAGGCTCCGCCACTCTGTAACCGCCGGGACCGAGTTTGTGTTCCCCTAAGTTCAACTCCCGCATTTCTTTCCCCCACTGACTTGATTCGGAGGTTGCACTGCTCTCGCACTTGATCTTGAACTCCTTGTACTCATCTTCGCTCATCAAAGGATATTTCGCCTTGATCTTCTCATAACTATCACCTTTATCAATCATTCTCTTCACCGCGCTTTTCCAAGTAGACAGGGCCGTGCTCATCTTCGTGAGGGCGGCACTGTTCACTTTATTCCCTGAGAGGCGTGTGTTTTCAAATTCGGCGGGGAACTTGTATCGTTCGTGCAGCTTCGTGAAGAGGAGGTTGCGCAAATTCCCTCGGTCCTTATGCCTAAGGTTCTCGGTGTTGATCGAGACGGTGCTCCGGAGAATGCACCCGAGCTGAAGCGAGTACCCCTTGACTATATGTTTGGGCTCCGTTGGATTCCCGTCGGAGTCCACTTGAGTGAATTCCTCCTTGAGGGTGCGGAGCGCATTCGGGCGCCGGTCCTTCCTTTGCTTCTTCGGTTGGCTGCCATCTGTGTGTGCGCCGCCATCATCAGTGGTGGCATCCTCGGCGGCACCATCAGTGGTGTCATCCCCGACGCCACTAGGGGTTGTGTAATCAGGATCGGTGTCTTCCGCGGCGTCCTCATAGCGGTGAGGTTGTTCCTCCATCTCCTGGGACAGCTCCCAGAATTGCTTGCCGCCCGAACCACCGGCCTCATCGTTGTGGGCCATGTTTCGCTCTAAATAGGAAAAAAGTTTGGTCAAAAAGTTGGTTATTGTCAAGGAACAAGATCATGGTCTCATCATTTAGGGTTTGTCGACACCGAGGCACCCTAAAAGCCTAAGCTTTCATCATTTAGGGTTTGTCGACGCCGAGGCACCCTAAAAGCCTAAGCGTACATCATTTAGGTTCTCATCGACACCGAGGCATCCGGGGCAGCCAAGTTAAGTTTTCATCATTTAGGGTTTATCGATGCCGAGGCACCCTAGGTTGGGCCTAATCACTAGGCACTAATCACTTGGCTCTATTGCCACCTATGTTGGGTTTATCATCTAGGGTTTATCGATGCTAAGGAGAATTCTAAGTTGGGCCTAATCACTTGGCTCTATTGCCACCTATGGTTTAATGCAGGAAGAATAAAGGGGCAGTTGATCCTACTTAATTAAGTACTAAGATACCCCGGCCCATGCATTATCGCAAGTACCCCATATGTCCTATTTTTAGCAAAGTCATGCTAAAATTCACGGAAAATTTCAGCATGACCTTTGCTGAAAATAGGACATATGGAGTACCCGAATTTGCCGGAACGGAAGTTAATCGACATTCCGGCAAACTCAAGGGCCTCTCGGGGTACCTGCAAATTCATCACGACACGATGGTCGGAGACAAAACCCAGCAAACTAGCACCACAATGTGCCTCTACTTTCATATGGATGAAAAGGCCACAGACCATATGGTCCTCTGCTTTCATATGGACAAAAATCAGCTCAACTTATGTGAGCTTCCATTCCAGATCTAATAGCAGCAAGTTGTTCACTTGTAGCTCAACTTATGTGAGCTGCCTTCAAGAAAAGAAATCTGCAGTGGCACATCTGCTCTCTGAATACATTGGCAAGAAACAAAACAACACCTAGTACCATCCATCTGCTATGGCCGTATCATGCAGTTTAACTAAGCACTAACAGGTAATTATATAACAGAAAACTTGGCGCGTACGTGTCACTTAGCTTGGGCAAGCAACATACCTCGTCCTCTTGGTTAGTCCAAACAAGCTGTATGCTGAGCCTCAACTCACCACCTGCACATTTTACAGCACCCATGAAATGAAAAACTAAACATAATTGTCAACCAACAAAACCAAAACACAAACAGGACTTCAAATTTTCACGATCAGGAAGAAAAACAGGGTTTTCAACTACTATATTCAGTTTCATGGCATCAGTTGAACAGTTGAAAAAGAACAAGCTTCATTTAAATATCTTGCTGCTAACAAACATAACTAATGTCAGTACTCAAAAAATAGAGTGACCACACAGGGAACAAACAAACTATTCACTTTTTATTTCTTCAGAATTGGACCAGACAGAGAACAACTCCTTGGAAGCAAACTTATATGAAAAGGTTCAGCAACTTGAAACGTAACTCTTATATGAAAATCTTCTGTATGATCAAGTAAGCAGAGCACATGTATATACCTGTATCACTGTCTTGGAGCCAACAAACGCCTCAATTTTTCTCCAACCGTGATCGAACCTGATCGCCTATGCTTCTTCTTTCACTCTCCTGCATAAAGTTATTGTTACTACCTGGGAGGGATTATATGCTTGTTTACCACTACTAATACCATTTTTTAATATAATCTTCATTCTCCTGCTATTTCTTTTCTTACAAGTGTTGATGCCATAGTGTCTCAGGTTCTTCCTAGTTAAAACATGTGATTTTGAGAAGGAATTTGCCCAATTTTCGCAGGGAGACAAAACTTAGCTAAAAATTTGATATAACAAGTAGTCCATGAAATTATATTTCCTCTAGGCAAAGTAGAAGATATTATTTTGTTTTTCCTCTAAGGTAAAGGAAATAGCCATCACTTTGAAGTGTCTAATAGATGAAATAATGCATGAGTTAGAAAGATATGTGCAAGTGTCTGAAGGCATCCTGTGAAGCAGAGCTTCCAAATTGATCTTCTTGAAACATTGTTACTAAGTAAGGCTTAATTTCATATTTCTGCAAACTAAGGTAAACCAATTATTACATGCATAAATTTCTCATTTGGAGAAGCCAAGTATCAAAGGTTTCGAACCATGAGAATTTATTGCATTTTTCGGTGACAACACGGCTAGGAAAAAAAGACTCTGATACAGAGACTAATGACGCGATGCCCCCTCCCTTAGAGGCATTATCACAAACACCTATCAAGCACAATCCTTTCACATGTAAACTTGAGCATGCTCTGGAAAAATCACGCAGCAAGCAAAAAATTGAACAGAGGATGCAAGAGGAAGGAGGGAGGGGGATGAGGGAAGAGGGAGGAAGGACGAAGGAGTGGTGGCTACCTGCCTACGGACTGGTCGCCGGCGTAGCTCCGGGCGGCAGCGTTGCTGGGCAGGAGCGCCTGCTCCAGGGAGGGGGGCGCCGCTGGTGGGAGCGGCTGCTTGATGGGGGAGGCGCTGCTGGGGTCCTGTACCGGAGGCGGGGCAGCGGAGGGTTCGGCCGGCTGGGCGCGCCGCGGCGGCGGGCCGGCAGCGGCGGCGGCTAGGAACCCTAGCTGTCGCGCTCGGGAGGGAGGTTGACGCAGGCGGGGCCGCGGGGGAGGGGGACGGCGAGGGCGCGGGCGCGGGCGGAGGGGGGACGGTGAGGGAGGTGGTCGGGTGCGGCGGGGGAAGCGAGCACGGCCGGGGACGGCGAGCACGGGGGAAGTGGTGGGCGGTGGTGGTCAGGCGCGGGTGAGACGAGGCAGGGGAGGGATTAGAGAGAAATGGAGATTGGGGATTTTAGTGTGGGGGGAGGCTTAGCAATGGCGCACCACCCAGGGGTGCGCCATAAGTACATCCATAGCAATGGCGCACCACCGAGGGGTGCGCCATAAGTAATTTAATCTAGCCCGACTTGTCAGGTTATATACAACCTAACCCTATCTACAACAGACCCCGCCCACTAGCCCGACTGGTCAATACGCAGCACACACACCAGGAGGTCCTGGGTTCGATTCCCAGGCTCCCCAATATTTTTTATGCATTTTAAATCCTGTTTGATATTTATTTGTGTTTAAATATGTTCAAACTTGTTTAAATCATAACAGTAATATTTTTTTATAAAAACAGTAATAACCCCCCAGGGGTGCGGGGGGCCGGGTGCTCGTCGGCGGCGGTGGAGCGGGGGAGGGTTGCGGTGGGTCGTCGGCGGCGGTGGAGCTAGCTAGCGGGGGAGGGTGCGGGTGGGATCGAGATCGAGATGGAGGGGGAATCGAGATCGAGATGGAGGGGGATCGAGATCAAGTGTCCTCATGAATTCAAAAAGTGCCCATGAAATTTAAAAATATTCATGATATCAAAAAGTGCCCATGAAATACAATCGAGAAATGAAGACTACGATTTAAATACAATCGATCTTAGCTAGCTATCTGTTCACAATCTTCTTGCCCTTCTTTTTCGCAAATGGAGTTCTTCTGTGGAACGGACGTCCTTTAGGTAGGGTGGTCCTGCTTCTTCTTGTGGTGTGTGCTGCTACTTCATCGTCGTCGTCATGTTCGATCTTCGGGTCGCCGTACTTGTCGAAGTCTTGCTCATTGGCTACTCCATCCATTCCGATGATCTTCCTTTTGCCTCTCCTCACGACAACACGACTGGGCTTTGACGGGTCGGTAATGAAGAAGCATTGGTCCACTTGGGAAGCCAGTACCCATGGCTCATTTTTCGCGGTGACGTTTGCGCCCGCGGTCTTGGATTTGGCTTCGGGTATAACCATGGTGGTGAAATACCGGTCTTCTTTTAGGACGCTCTTGGCCCATCTGACACGGAACATCGGGACCTTCTCTCCAGCGTAGCTCAGCTCCCAGATCTCCTCGATCCTTCCGTAGTATCTGTCCTTGTCGTTGCCGGTGTAGGATTCCATCGTTACCCCGGAGTTCTGATAACCATCGCTCTTCATGTCCTTGTCCTCGGTGTAGAATGTGTAGCCGTTGATATCGTACGCCTCATAGGTCATCAGGTTGTGCTCGGCGCCCTGTGACAAGGCGAATATGAGTTGTTCTTCCGCGGAAGAATCCTCATGTAAAGGGTACGACAGAAGCTTCTGCTTGAACCAACGCGTGAAACATGAGTTGTGCTCTTTGAGTATATCTCCGTCCGTCCTCTGTTGGCCTCGGTCATTGTACGTCTTCTCAATAAAGGTTTTGTGCTCTACCACCCAAGGATCGACCACGTCTATGTGTTGTAGCGCGACTAGGTTTGCTCTTTCAAAGTCGGCGAGTCGACCCTCGAAGTCGACATGCATTTCGCGGCGACCCTCACGGTGACCCCATCCAGCGAGCCTGCCGAGGTGCCTGTTGACGGGCAGACCAACGGGGTTCTCGATGCCTAGATAATTCGTGCAGTAGGAGATGCACTCTTCGGTCAGAAAGCCCCTGGCTATACTTCCCTCTGGACGTGACATGTTGCGAACGTATCCTTTGATGACACCATTCATCCTTTCGAACGGCATCATGCTGTGCAGGAACGTCGGCCCGAGTTGGATGATATCCTCCACGATATGGACCAGCAGATGCACCATAACGTCGAAGAATGCGGGCGGGAAGTACATCTCAAGCTCGCATAGTATCACCACGATCTCTTCCTGTAGCCTTCTGAGTTGCCTCACGCCAATCGACTTCCGAGAGATGACGTCGAAAAAGTTGCATAGGCCAAATAGCGTTTCACGGACGTGCGCGTCCATGATCCCACGGATTGCAACTGGAAGTATCTGCGTCATCAGCACGTGACAGTCGTGAGACTTCATCCCGCTGAACTTCTGCTTCGCTGGGTCTAGGTATCTGCTTATCTTCCCCGCGTAACCGTAAGGAAGTTTTACTCCTAGGAGGCAGGTGAAAAACTGCTCGATCTCCTCCTGACTTAGAGTGAAGCACGCGGGAGGGTAGTCATTTCCGGTCTTCTTGGCCTTTTTGCCTTTGCGACGACTTTCTGTGTCCTGCTTCGCCTCATCATCATCATCATCATCATCATCATCATCATTAGCGTGAAGCTCCTGCCTGATGCCCATTGATTTCAAGTCTGCCCTTGCTTTCGGCCCATCTTTGGTCCTCTCTGGCATGTTGAGCAGGGTACCAAGCAGACTCTCGCACACGTTCTTCGTGATATGCATGACATCAAGGCTGTGAGGCACACGGTGGATCTTCCAGTACGGCAAGTCCCAGAAAACAGACCTCGTTTTCCATACCTTCAGCAGCGGCTCTGGCGCCTTTCGCTTCTTTCCCGGCTCTGGCGCCTTTTGCTTCTTTCCCGGCAGTGGGCAGTCTTTCCAATTTTTCAACAGCTCGTCTATTTCCTCGCCGCTCCTCGTACACGGGCGTTTTCGGGGTTCGGTTTCACCATCGAACAGATCCTTGCGTTTCCTCCACGGGTCATCGTCGCGAAGCCACCTTCGATGTCCCATGAACACGGTTTTCGAAGACCCGGGATCTCTATCTAGCTGGCGATACGTTGTGTCATCCATGCACCTTACGCATCCAGAAAATCCGTGGACTACCTGCCCCGCGAGATATCCGTAACCGAGATAGTCGTGCACCGTCGTGAGCAGTGCGGCTCTCATAGGGAAATATTCTTTCTCTGCGGCGTCCCACGTATTGGCTGGCGTTTTCCACAGCGTGTCTAGCTCCTCCTTCAGCAGCCCCAGATACAGATTGATGTCGTTCCCTGGTTGTTTCGGCCCTTCAATTAGCATACTCATGTGAATGTACTTCCTCTTCATGCACAACCAGGGGGAAGGTTGTACATCCACACAAACACAGGCCAGGTGCTATGTGTGCTTCTCTGGCTGCCAAACGGATTGACTCCATCGGTGCTCGCGCCCAGCACGATGTTCCTTGGATCCTTCCCAAATTCTGGGTATTCGAAGTTCAACGCTTGCCACTGGCTCGCATCCTTAGGGTGACTCAGCATCTTGTCTTTTTTATTTATCTCCGGATCATTTCCGTCATCTTCCCGCTTCTTCTCCTCCCTATCCGCGTGCCAACGCAGGAGCTTTGCTACCTTAGGGTCCGCGAAATACCGCTGCAGACGAGGAGTGATCGGAAAGTACCACACCGATTTTCGAGGAGCTTTCTTCCTCTTCTTGTATCGAGTGACGCCGCACACCGGACATATGGTAGACTCCGCGTGCTCGTCCCGATAAATGATACAATTGTTCATGCACACATGGTATTTCACGTGCGGTAAATCCAGAGGACACACGATTTTCTTCGCCTCCTCGAAACTGGTCGGGCACTTGTTCCCCTTGGGAAGACGTTCGTGCCAGAATGACATGTTCTCGTCGAAGCATGCGTCGGTCATTTTGTGTTTTACCTTCATCTCCAGAGCCATGAGCGTTACTTTCAGGCGGGTATCCTCGGGCCTGCATCCTTCATACAATGGAGTAACCGCGTCTATCTCCAGTTGATCCAGCTTGGCTTTCTCTCGGGCGGCAGCTCTTGCGTTATCCGTCTGCTTGAGAAGCAGCTCTTGAATATGAGGGTCCTGCACCCAGCCTCCATCGTCGTCTGCTCCGGCATCTTCATCTTCATGATCATGCCCTTCGTCTTGATCTTCCTCATCATCATGTACGACATCTTCTACATGATGACTGTGTACAGCATCACCGTCGTGATCATGTCCTGGAGATTCTTCGTCTTCTCGCCCGCCCTCGCCGCGGTGGTACTTGTCTTGTTGCCCTTCCTCATTTCTTGCCCGGCCCCGGCCATGGACGACTTCATAGTCATCTTCATCACCTTGCCACCGATAGCCATCCATGAAACCACGCAAGAGCAGGTGGTCCCGCACCTGCCCGGAATCCGGGTCCGCAATAAGGCTCTTCAGCTTGCATCTTCGACACGGACATCTTATCTCCGTCTCGTTCTTTTGAAGCATCTCGGCCTTCGCGGAGCTCAAAAACCTATTCACGATGCCTTCAGTCATCGTGCGGACCATGGTCGCCTGCGGGGTAGAGCAAAACGATATTTTAGAACCAAGAAAAAATTTGGCATGACCTTCCCTAAAAATAGGACCAAAAAGAATGCATAGTGCCAAAATTCTCGCCGAAACGGAAATGAATCAAAACATTCCGGCAAAATATTGGCAACTATCGCATTTCAAATACCGGTACCTTCAAACACAAACATATATGCAACACCACAAACACATGCAACACCACAAACATACATAGATCTAGCTAGGCCACAAAAAGTGCATGTGCACGTTGTTGGAGCGAGCTAGGGAGAAAAAAAGTAGATCTACATCATGAAGATAGCTTTCCCCTTACTTACCTATCAAAAAAAGGTAATTTCACCACTTAGTTTTGATCAATCTATGGTGGAAATGAGGTGAGGAGGAGGAGGCAGCCGAAAGCTTGGAGAAGGAGGTGGAGGGAATGAAGTGGGGAAAGTGAGTGGGTAGGTGTGGGGCTGTCCAAAATATCTTGTTGGGGTCCCAGGTTACTAATGGCGCACCACAAGGAAATGCGCCATTAGTAACCTGGTTACTAATGGCGCACCTGCAGGTGGTGCGCCATTAGAAGTTTTGCAAAAAAGTAAAAAATATAAATATATATACTAATGGCGCACCGTGTAATAGTGCGACATTACTAGTTTAAACTAGTAATGGCGCACTGTGAAACGGTGTGCCATTAGTAGTTTTGCAAAAAAAAGAATAAGAAAAAAATTACAGTGATGGCGCACTGTCTGCCTGGTGCGCCATTACTAGTTAGAACTAGTAATGGCGCATTGTCGACCTGATGCGCCATTAGTATGTATGGAAAAATGGAAAAAAAATTAATACTAGTGGCGCACCCTATTTCTGGTGCGCCATTAGTGTCCTCCACACTAATGGCGCATCACCAACAGGTGCGCCATTAGTATATAGTAGTGGCGCACTACTTCCCTGGTGCGCCATTAGTATCAATCCTATCTATAGCCCTTTTCCTAGTAGTGAGAGGCCCATTCCTGTGAAAAGGCCGGCCCATTTGACTTGGTCAAAAGGTGGCGGGCCGGCCCACAGCAAGCCTATTAACGGCCTATTCGCATATAGCCCATTTACAGCCCGCTAACCCAGGGCCCGTGTACGACCTATCCGAATTAGGCCTAGTAGCGTCATCTTGGCCATCCAATATAATTCCAGCCCGTTTTAACTTCCGGCCCATGTATGGCCCATGACGTCTTTCGGCCCGTATGAGGCCCTTATTACTCTTGACCCATTAACGACTCATGGTAAAACTGGCCCGTAATGAACAGTGTATCACTTTATACCCATTAACGGCCCATTATTCCGTTGGCCGTTTCCAGCCCATGTTATCTTTCGGACTTCTCGGGGCCCATTTATTCTTGGGCTCAATTCCACATTCGTTAACTTACGGCCCGCTACTGTCATTTTCTGCTTGTGGGCAAAATTCATCCCGTGGTTATAGTCGACCCGTTTGTGGCCCGTTAATACGTTCGGCCGTTTTCATAGCGTTATCAAATACGACCAATTAACGACGGCCCATTATGGTCGGCCCATGAACGGGCGATTTCAACTCTAGCCCATTTATGACCATGTTTGGCCAACCGATCATAAGCCCGTATAAGGCCCATTGATGATACGACCCATAGAAGGCCCATTGTGTCTACGGCCTGTATAAGTCCCATTGTTTCTACGCCACGTAGAAGGCCCATTGTTTCTACGACCCTTAGAAGGCCCATTGTTTCTACGGCCCGTAGGAGGCCCATGTTAACTACAGCCAGTGGGCATCAAAGTTCGCCACTAGTGAAAATATAGGGAACACCCTACACTATACAAAAATGGCTTGCTATTTTCTTCAGCCGGTGGCTGCACGTTAAGAACAAATTTTGTATCGCACCAAAACAAATTACAACTATAAAAAAGGAAGGTTGGCATAAAAGTTATTAGTCTAGCAGATAAATGCACCACCAGAAGTTCAGAAGCTCAGTTCATTTGACCTGGCTGTTATGTTTTCATGCTGTATTGTACGATGGAGCACCATAACCTTCGCCTTCAGTTCTCCTAGGCTCCTGAACAACATAGCAAATGTCTGATAGTCTGGTTTCAAAACCATGCATATCCTGACTACATCGAACAATGTCTCTCCTTGTTTCACAAAGGGTCTCTGTTAGGGAATGGACTTGTGTCTGGAGCGTAGATACAACAATGTTTTGAGCTTGCATATCTTGATCATGAGGCAGTTTGGATGAGATTGCCTTAACAACCAAGCCAGTATTACGCAGGAACGTGCTTTTGGCACTGTTAGTGGACAGGTACTGACCCACTGCAGCAAGAGCCGACATTGCGGTTATAGTTTCCTCGCCACCTTCAGAAGGTGGCGGTTCAACCATTTTTTCCATAGCTTGCTGAAAAGTTGTGGTTTTACATTAGTAGTACGAGAACAGAAGATATTAAGGAGGCAGCAAAACCAAACAAACTAGCCTTGGTCTATATATAGAATTTATTCTGGTTAATCCATGTAAAATAATAGTTGTATTTTATTGCAAAGTACATAATAAAACTAGGTTCCAAACATATTACCATGTACCATCGCTAATGTATTGTCTATTTCTTCACATTGTATTATGGGCTAAGTATAAAGAGACGAAGTTTATAATACGGTAAGCATAGTATGACATCATTCATATCACAAAACAACTGAGAACAGACAAATAGGCAATTGTAACATTGTGTGGGCAACTCCAGCACGGAGCTAGATTGCAGGTCAAGATCAAAGAAACATCACTGCTCTCTTTTAAACCTTGTAAGGTGCAATGATACACTAAGACAATTGTGTATAAAATTGAAAAGAGTAATAGACATTGGCTGCAAACCATGCAGCTAAAGGCACAAGTCAGAGTAAGTAGTAGTTAAAAGGCATGAGGATTAAGGACTTACAACAGCGGCTTTGACTGGTGTAGTCATGCCCTTCTTCTTGCTGGTGTGACAGTCCTTGAAGATTTCGACAACATTTGGTTCAGGTACTTTTTGGTCCTTGCGGGCTTTCCTCTACATTTGGAACAAGTCAATATAGATCTGATAATATGGTACAATGAAAAGAGTGAAACAATAGCTACTTACAACAGCCTCATAGTGTACAATATAGCTACGAGATCCTGTCATCTGTTGGAATTTCACTTTCGTACGGCTGGCCTTGTTCTTTAAACAGTTCACCTACAAGAAGATAGATTTGTGTGGCACATGCGTAAATAGGACTTCAACATGTGATGTAATCACATATATATAATGTACCTGATACTTCGGATCGGACCTGTGTTTAACGAGGCCTCTCCAGTCTTCATCAGATATATTTTCCACTGGAGATGTTGGGGCAAGTTCACTGTTAGCCTTGCCTTCAAAGTGAGTTTTCCTCAAGTTATACCGATATTGTCGCAGAGCATACTTGAAAACATGGGTGCAAGCTTGTCTGGTTGCATCATCTTGGCTATCCAACATGACCCTCATCTGTTGAAAATTATGGGAGTCTCATTATCAGCAACCTAGAAAGTATTGGACAGAGCAAGACAATATTACTAGTTTCCATAGATAACCATACTTACAGATAAATGGTCCAGGAAGGTGTTGAACTGGGTTTCGTCTTTGTCATTCCTGTACTGAATCCATGTTGGGAGGATACATACATGACACCTATCATCAACTGCTGCCTCTGATACTAACTTGGCTGACTCTGTAGCATCACGTGGCCTTTTTAAACCTGCCTCAAAATGGATCTCCATTCTTCCTCCTCTAGATTTAGTTAACCTATCGAGCATTATCCCTGATGTTTGTTTCCTCTTGCGCCTAGGTGCTAGTCCAACAACAAACATAGGAATTGTTAGTGTACATCAAAATGTGAGAGTACATATAAAGAAGCATGCAACTGTAACTTGACTTCAGCAACTACCTTCTTGCTGTTGAAGCTCACAAAGTTCATATGATCTTGCCAACTCATCTTGTGTCAAGAGTGCTTCGGAAGTAGTGTCAGGTGGCAAGGGAGCTTGGGAACATGCTGCTAGCTAAGTTGACGAACGAGTAAATCGTGCAGCTGGTGGTACTGTGGAAGGTGTTGCAACAACTAGGGTTGTCTCTGCTTGTTTGGTAGCAGCTATTTGTTTCTGCTTGGCTTGTTCTGCAGCTCATGTAGCATGGGATACCCTGTCGGTACAATTTTCCGCTGGACTTTGACCTTCTATTGCACCATCAGTACCAACAGAATTTGCAAGATTGTTCCGCTTCCGTTTCCCTGTCGTTCTGTCTTGCTTCCTCATTCTCTGTGCCATGTTAAGTCAAGCAGACAAGAAAAACGAATAACAATTTAGTTCTTCAGAACAAATGTACTTTGATGTAAGAACATGGTGTGATAGACATATATTGTATGTTCTAGAAACATGGACACGTGTCTTAGTCACAAGTATAATGTGTAAAGTAAGCAGATGAAATTCAACAAAATTAGAAGCAATACAAGCTAGACATCATACATAACATGCAACCACATATAACAGTGGCCAAGTTAGAGGGAACACCTGTGATGGTGCACTAGGGGAGACGTGCTCATCACCAGCACAACTACGTTGAGTGTCTATGCATGTGTTGTCTTGGAAATCATCTTGGGGGGATGGAGGAGTAGAATCTGTAGAGGCCCTCCATTTGGAAGGAGCACCTTCATCCGCCGCCTTGCTAACTTCCTTCCGCTTTATAGATTTTGAATTGTCAAGTAAAACTGACAAGAAAAAGCAATAAAATTCACTCTTCAGAACTCATTCATGCATGATACTGACAATTACTACTTTGATGTAAGGCAAACACATGATTCCAGGATGGAATAATACGAAAAACAGGATGGCATGGCATATTCACAACTGTTTGTGTAAACTAAGCAGAAACCATTTCACCAAATAAGAAGCAATGCAAGCTAGACACCACGTGAAAGATGCAACCAATATGACTCTGCCAAGTTAAAAGTGTCCCATCATAAATGGCATTTCAACAAATTAGAAGCAGCGCATGCTATAAATCATATCAAAGATGCAACTAATATCACACTGCATATACTGAAGGTGTCTCGTCATATTAATTTATGCGGGATACACAAAATAATAGTTTTATGTGAGGACATGCTTAATAGACATATGTACTACGTACTAAATACGGCAAGGCATGTCACATTAACAGGTATAATGTATAAGCTAAGCAGAATAGCACATGCAGTTTAACCGGATTGGAAGAATTGCAATCTAGACACCATATGCAACATGCAACCACATATCATGCTGCCAAGTTAGAGCAAGCATCTGCGATGCTAGTGTAGGGGAAATGCGGCAATGAACTATAGAGCTACGTTCACTATCTTCATCTAGCCTTGCTGTTTCTTGAGAATCATGTCTAGAGGCTGACACTGCATTCTTTAAATAAGGAGTAATCCACTTGCCTGACTGCCTCATCATAAGTGGTTGATGAGGGATACACAAGAACATTAGTTTGATGTCAGAACATGGTTAATACACAGATGTACTAGTATGTACCAAAAACAGAAAGGCATGTCATATTCAAAGGTATAATGTGTAAGCTAAGCAGATGCAATTTAACCAAATTGGAAGCAATAAAAGCTAGACATCCGGCTGGAGTGGTGAGCATGATCATCTAGGACCTGAGAGCCTGGTGGGAGGCAGGCTGCTTCACTACCATCGCGGCTTTTTAGTTGGCTTCCAGGTGATGCCTCTCTTTGCTAGGCTTGTCAGACTTTGGCCTTTCGAATACAAGCTAGACACCATATGGAACATGCAACCACATCTGACACCGCGAAGTTAAAGAAAGCACCTGGGATGGTGGTTGTCATGGAATTGTCACGACAGATGTCCTTAGTGTCAGGACTTAATCGCGAGGCCAACGCATCTATGTGGTAGCTTGAGAGGGGTTGAGCAGGACGAGAGACGCAAGGTTTTACCCAGGTTCGGCCCCTTGTGGTGGAGGTAAAAGCCTACATCCTGCTTCATTGATATTGATGCTCACGGTTACAAGGGCGAGGTTTCGCTACCTCTATCTCGAAAGCTATTGATTTGTCTGTCTCAACTTCTCCCCTTTGGGGAGCTTTGCCCCTCCTTATATAAGTTGAAGGGGCTGGCTTACATGTAGAGTCCTAGTAGGATTAGGACTAGTCTCCTTTCTATTGCAATACGGATAGCAATCCAAATCTTATTCAAACTGTTTAAGTCGGCCTGCTGGGCCACCTCCCATGATGGGCCGCGGCCTACCTCCATGAGCATACCCGTTTCCTATATCCACGACAGTAGCCCCCGAGCTTTCGGGTGACTCGAAGAGTTGGGCGGAAGGTCTTGATTTTGTCTTCCTTGAACGCGGAGCTTTTTTCCGGGTCATTGACTTAATGGATGCCGAAATATGGATGAAGAGATTGCCGGGTCATGAAGCGTCGACGTTGATGTTGCTGGGTTTTCCTCCCAGACTGGATTCTGTCTCCAAGCTAGTTCTTTTTGAATTTTTCCAAACCCAATAGCATGTATATCATCTGTAGCCCCCGAGCGTCGGGTTTGTTTAGGCCTTTAACAACCCGGGGGTCTGTGAACTTGTGTTTTGGTAACGAATAAAGTCCGTTTTTTCAGAAATTTTGTCTTGCTAGCCCCCAAGGCTCGAGGCAACTCAAGGAGTCGTCTTCAAGCTCTTTGTTCCTGAAATAAAACACATGAATGCATTACACCATTCGTGATGTATAAAATAAAATTAAATAATAATTTCGATGACTTTGTCAACTTGTGTTCAAGTTGTTAATTGTTCGACTCGACTAAGTAGGCTTTTGCATTGACTTTTTTCATGGAATATGATATGTTCAGGGTCGACAAAGTCCACGATAGGCATCAGAGTCGATTGACAATACCATACCCACTACTTGGTCGGTTACGAGTTGCATCTGACTTAGTAAAGAACGAACATAAAATTATTTCGCTGATATGTAGGGCACCCATGTTTGAATTGTGCATCGTGGCAAATAGTCCTCTTTGGTAACCTTACGACTCAACTTTATGAGAAGAAACGATAGCCCCCGAGATTAACTCAAAGGTGCCGGATATATTCAATTGACTGAAAAAATGAAATTTAAATATAAAAGTGACTTAGCTTGTTTTTATGATGTGGCATAAGCCAGCGGACCTTTGGGGTCGACCGCAGCGAGGCAATAGACGATCCCGCGTAGGAGTCACTAATTGGTAGCCCAGCTGACGGTTCGAGCCGGCAGCAGAAGCTGGAATTTTTGAAGACGTGTAGCCGAAAAAACCGCTGAACAGGAGAATAGATGGCACAGTGCAAGCCAGCTTGGTTGATGATAATCCAAGCACCTGTCCATCATAGGAGCAGCCTTCTCCCTGGTTTTGTATCTTCCATGAACCAGCGCTAGTGGATAGGACATGCAGGAGCCATGTATGGAGCAGACATTCCTCACTATTATCCCCTTCAGATTTTGTTGCTTGCTTTAATATGTTTGATTGCATCCTTGAGGAACAGCACCACGATGATGAGAAGGCATCAAATGTCAATCCCTAAGTATCTCTAGTATATATGTTAGAAATATCCGTCCAGTTCAATTTCAGAGATAGGATGTGAAAATCCTCTTTGTCTGACTCTAAACTTTGTTTCAACAACAGGAAAGTACAACAGCCGCGGGGAGGTGACTTCGCCGGGAATGGCGGATGTTAGCGAGGTAAGCACCGTGAAGGCTGACCCGCCGCGGTGGCTCACGCAAAGACGAGGGTGACCCACCGCGGTGGATTACGTAGAGACAGGGGTTAGACCTCTGTGGTGACTTGAGGTCAAAGCCGCGGAATCAGGTGGCTCAAGGGAGGCAGGCCCGACGTGAGGTAGCAAGACTCGGTGGAGACGAAGCCACAGTGGCCTAGATGGCATGGCGACTCACGACAGAGGTGACGGCGCAGGCGAGCTACGGTAGAAGGCGCGTCGGCGGAGCACAGCCGCGGCGGAGGCGGGTTATTGCCGAGGCGAGCGAAGAGGACTCGAGGCCACAACGGCGGGCGACTCGAGGCAACGGAGTCCCGCAACTTGAAACCCTGGCGGAGGTGACCTGGACTCGCCGCGACTTGAAACTCTGGCCGAAATGAAGCCGGTGGAGTTTGAGCGAGGTAACTCAGGCGGTGACTCGTTGTGGAGGCCGAAGTGGAGACGGGTCCTGGTGGAGATGTAGTGAGGCGGCCAGCGGCTATGAGGGGGCTACTCGGAGGCGCGAGGCCGCTACGGTGGCTCAGTCACTGCAGAAGTGGAGCATGGGCAGGGCGGCTCGAGGCTTGCAGAGGAGACTCAACGAGGCCGCATAGAAGGCGGCTCAGAAGCAGCTTCACGGCAGGCAATGAAACGGATCAGCGGCCACGCCGACAGCTTGGCGGCGAGGCACGGCTCAGCTGGCGGCTTGAGGTGTGGCGAGGTAGAAGCAGCCTGTGGAGACCCGGCGGCCACTCGTGGGCAACAGAGGCATTGTAAGCCGACTTAGAGATGGATCAGAGGCGCCCCGATGAGACGGTTTCGACGTGGCTCATAGTGACTTCGAGACGGAGACCACTCAGAGGTGAGGTTCAATGGAGGGTCAGTACATTGAGGGCGGGGCGGCTGGGAATCAGCCATGGTGGCTCGGAATTAGCCATGGCGGCTCAAACGGTGGAGGCACGCTCGGCGGCGATTTAGAGGTCGGGTCGTAGTTGGTTTGATCCCCCTGTCACTTCTGGTGTTTCCGTGATCAAAGCAGCAAAAGTGATCAATCTAGCAAAAGAATCCGACCAGATATTGATGATTTGCTAAAAATAGATGTTTGTCTTGGCTTGCATGTCGGCGTATATTGATATCTTTGGATTCGACGGATCCCCGGATCATCGGTGACTGTAACCCTAATTTCTTTTGAACCTCATGAATTGTCAATCTGGACTGATGAACTCCAAAAACCGATGCAGATCCTTCCAAACTGTTTCTTCTTCATTCGGAAAGCTGCGAGCCTCTCAATCCCTTGAGGAGATCCCTCCAAGAACTCAACACCACCGTGCGCTTGCTCCATGGTGGGCGCCAACTGTCATGGAATTGTCATGCCAGATGTTCTTAGTGTCAGGACTTAATCGCGAGGCCAACACATCTATGTGGTAGCTTGAGAGGGGTTGAGCGGGACGAGAGACATGAGGTTTTACCCAGGTTTGGCCCCTCGCGGTGGAGGTAAAAGCCTACATCCTGCTTCATTGATATTGATGATGGTGATGATGCTCACGGTTACAAGGGCGAGGTTTTGCTACCTCTATCTCAAAAGCTATTGATTTGTCTGTCTCAACTTCTCCCCTTTGGGGAGCTTTGCCCCTGCTTATATAAGTTTAAGGGGCTGGCTTACATGTAGAGTCCTAGTAGGATTAGGACTAGTCTCTTTTCTATTACAAGACGAATAGCAATCCAAGTCTTATTCAAACTGTTTAAGTCGGCCTGCTAGGCCACCTCCCATGATGGGTCGCGGCCTACCTCCATGAGGATACATGTTTCCTATATCCACGACAGTGGTTCATTGCGAGCGAGGTCATCAACTCTAGAGCTACGTTTACCGTCTCCATATGCTGACACTGCACCCTTTATAGCGTTGTAACGTGCCGTGCTTACCCGCATAGAAAGCTGGAGCAACTTCTGTCTTTTCTTTTCTGCTTCTCTCGAGGCAGACTCTGAAATACCCTTGCATAAAAACACAATAGTGAGAGTATGGGTGAAGTGTGTGCAGAACTAGTGCACTGTAAAAGTAGAAGATACCAGGTGGCGGAAAAATAAATGACAGGAGACATATGATAGCTCTGCAACATTGCATGGCAAACAAAATTAGATTCTACTCCATATGATTTTGTAATATATGAGCACAGGGGTTCTCCTCCAGCACAGCACCGCATGTGGTCATATCAAGATAACAGTCGACTGAAAATAAATAGGTCAGTCAATTTTTTTAATGAACCGTCCGATCTATAAGGAATGGGCAGATGGCCTACATCTACCTCCCGCCAGTCACTGTTGATGATCTTTCTCGACCAGCGACCACCGGCCCAGACCCCTGCCTCCACCGCCCCGCCCTCCCCTCGAACTCACACCACCGCCGTGCTTGGCAGTGCCCCCAGGCCATCCCTTTAATCCTGGCCAACCTCCAGATCGGGCGCCAGTAGCTCTAGGCCCCACACGCCCCTAAGATAAACACCGAGGCACTGCTTCCCCGGCGTAATAGGCGGACTAGCGCCAGTTACGCCGGGGAATGCTTCCGTTAATTGGGAATCAACTGACCAGGAATTGAAATTCAGGGGGGCGACGGACCTCTAGCTAAGGTGAAATAGTATATGAGGAGAAACCTTGTGCATCGCGAGTTACTAGGAACATCTAGTATCAAGAAGATGCGGTCAACTAGTGTCTTCTGTGGGATGAATACCGTCCAAGCAGACACGTAAGATTTGCACGAATAAGGGAGGAGGAGTACCATTTTCGGTTGCTGGTGTGGTCGCCTCCACATGTCGCATCGATCTTCTTCTTTTTGCCGGGGAAACCGATGTTCTGAGGGTGCAGGCTTGGACGAACCCATGGCCAAATTGTTGACTGTGTTGCCGTGGTCGTATGTCGGCGGAGGGGAAGCAGATCCGAGGCGGCGAAGGACAGCGTAGCAGGAACAGCTCCGGTGCAGTGGAGGGTGGCGAAGTTGCAGTGGCAACGGTGAGGCGCAGGACGGCGTGGTTGAACTAGCTCGGGTACGGACGGCTCGGCCTCGGCTTCAACTACTACCCGTGGAGGGCGTTGCGGTTGAGGTTGCGGTGGACGACAATGTCGAGGTATCGGCTCCGGCGTGATGGAGGAGGGCGGCGGTTGATGGGTGGAATGGGGTGGCGGACGGAGGACGCCGGGGTTTCGCGGCTGGTGGAGAGGTATTTTTTGCGCCCGTGGAGTATGAATGGGAAATCGGACGGGTGGGCAGGGGGGAGGGGGGAGAACCATGTTTCGGTCTGAGACGCGCTTGTTTTTGGCTTTTTTGAATAGTATATGGGACGCGCTTGTTTGAAATTTGGGGGAAAGTACAAACTTTGCCCCCCTCTTAAATTTTGGACCTACTGCGGGTCGAGGGTAGGATGGTAATCCCAGGTGTCCCAAATAGTGGGTGGGAACGATTTCGGCCGCGCGCACATGTGCTTAGGCGGCCATTGTGTATGAATGTTTTTCAGAGGCGGTTGCATGGCGTCTAGATGAAGCTACAAACCTACCCCAGTTTAGACATTTGGACGTCGGGCCGACAGGTTTCACGGGTCGGAGTTATTAGAAAAGTAATTTCCTTGTACTACCAAAAATTGGTCTCACGTGGTTTCGGGCGAGTAGAGGCTCTTTTGGCGCTTCGTTCGAAATTTTGAAACACAAGCATTCACGTTTAGAGTACTCTTGAACTTTGAGGATTGACCTAAATAGACAATGTTAAATTTGACCTTGTATGTTTGAAAACCTCATTAAATTATCCGCTTCTTTTTGAAATTTTGACACTTGAAAATCCTATAACTACGATTATTTTGGAATGGTGGAGCTAAATTAGAATCTATTTTCTACATGACTACATATGCTATTATGTAAAAAATCAGAGCAAATATTGGTGCCCTAATAATTTAGGTATGATTTACAAATGCCATGCAAATTCAAATAATTGAATGGACTTCATGTTGAATTTGATTTTTTAAAACCACCTTAAGTTGAATTCAAATGTATGCTAGTTCATAGGTAGCTATGTACAATGTTCATTCTGTAAGTTTCGTGTGTATAATGTGCTTTACACACACAACATGAACTATACTCATGTTTATATTCGATTGCTAAAGCGATGCATTGTCTGGAGTTCAAAAAACTAACTATGTGGATCAATTGTGTTGAATAATAACATAGACATGCTCAAATTCGATAGAATCTAGATGTCTGATGGATCAATGACCGTTCCTTACGTGAATTGCAAATATCATGATCCATCCTAATATTTGGATACAATTTATATCTTTAATCAATGTGTATAGCAGTCTTGTACGTGTAGTTTCACTCTCCATTGGTGGTCTCTCACACATGCTCACACTCTCTCTCCTGAGGTGTCTTTCTCGCACACATGCTCTCGATATAACCCTCCCTCCCTCTCATAACCATTTACGACTGTTTTCACTAACCTTTATCACAAGCACTCTTCCTCTCGCAAGCATACACACGCACAATTCCCATCGACCCTTTCTATATACATAGACCTGCCTACGTGTCTCCTGTACGCACATTATCTTTAGGACTGTCCCTCACGCATTGTCTCACACCTCTCTTCCTAATCGACAAGTATGATTCTAGCAGAGCATTCCATAGGATGTCCCTTAAAGTTAGGTTGGATGAATAGTAATATCAGAGATAAAGGGGTTACCTTAGTCTGAGAACCTAGGGTTACAAATCCTAGCCGGCTTTGTCAGTGGACATAGAGTCCTTCACAATTATGCTATCTTTGTATTGTACGACTAGTCATCCATGGGTCTCCCTAAATGCGTCACGGGCCGACCAATGTGGTGCAGGACGAAACCGAACAAAGGGCCTCACCTCGACCCATCGGACCTCACGCGGTGACACACCCTCTGCCCCCACGTCTTGTTATCTTCTCACACCCACACATACCAACACAGACACCACACACAAAAAATATATTCTCCTGGTGCCTCTATCCACTCCCCCCTTGCATATACACACTCAAGGGAATCTCTTGCCGTGACATCATATTCGTCTCTCTCTCTCGAGACCACTCTCATTTCTCGTGCTATCTCTCCCACGCCCCCTGTCGGCCCCTCTATCCATGCCTCTCTCGAATACGTAATACACACACATACCTCTCTAGGCCCTGCCATAAGCATCAACTACACATTCACACATGCTACATCACGTACCCCATTGATCTAAAAAGCCATCTCTTCATGTTTATTTCGCATACAACATTCCTTTTGAATAAAGTGTGGCCAAAAAAATGTTTTAGAATTTCTACATATATACAACATTACAAAGTTATATGGAGGAGTATGAACGGTTGCATTGCATGGTTCCCACAATGATATTTATTCCACAGTGTCATAATAAAGAGAAACGAAGAGCATCTCTCTCCATCGCATACACCCCCTCTATGCCCCTTTCACGTACGCACACAAACTATCTCCAGGTCCTCTAAAAGTAAGCTCCCAGCACATTCACGCATGTTTCATATTTCTCTCGCGATATATACAGTGATGATCATTTTATTCGAAGCGGAAGCAGGATACGTACATTGGACTTCAGAATCCACTCATTACGGTTTTGACTGGTCCAAGCCCAGCTTCCAACCAGTGGAGGGGGGTGAACCGGTGAGGGAGGAGTTATAACTCTCTGAATAATCCAGCCTTTAGTTTAAGATCTGCTTAAGAGAGAAAACAGTCTAACCTTTTGGGCTCTCAATGCCTTGTAATAGGTTAGTTTCAAAACTGCATGTTTTGCCTATGCCGTCGTGCATAGGATGTTGCATATGAATTTTTTACCCGTGATGTCAATATATGCATTATATCTGTGATCACATCAACAGTGTTTAAATCTGTTCCTGTATGCAAAAGATGAAAAAACTGTCCTGGCGGTTTATCGCTGGACGGGTCAAAACACCTGATACATAACTATGAAATCATCATAGTGGAAAAACAGGACCAGATGTAAGATAAACAAGGCTGAAAAAACCTTTGATTAACGAAAAGACACAGATAAGTATGTTTATGAACGACAATGTCATAACTATGTTCTTTGATTCTGAACTGCTGGCTTATATGAACCGGACAATAAGTTTGACGGCCCTAATCTTTGTAGAAGTCAATACCTCAATATGCCTGATGATTTTTATACCTTGGCAACTGATTGTCAAATAACCGAGCCGGTTTAAATTGAAACCATACGTGCAGTTAGATTTGAAACAACAAAAAACCAGTAAAGCAAAATAGTATGTTTCAAACGATGTAAATCAAGCATTAAGAGTAATTTGGAGGCTTCTAATTCGAATACGATCAGTAAACCGGACCAAAGGGGTTAAGCTAGGATTCGAATACGATCATGTAGTCCCCTGTGGCTTTGGCGTTGCGCCGATCAAGAGGGTACCGACATCTATGTTCTCTTTGGTTCGAATATGATCTATGTTTGAACAGGAAGCCCCCAAATGACCTTGAGAGGTTTTCAACGACCCTGATTCGAATATGATCCAAGTCAGACCCAAAAGGGGTTAAGCTATGATTCAGATACGATCAAGAAGCCCCCTAGTGAGTTTGGCTTTGCGCCGATCAAGAGGGTTATGACAGCTATGTTCTCTTTGGTTCGAATACGACCTAGTTTTGAATAGGAAGCCCCCTAGTGACCATGAGGTTTAACTTCTAGATTCGAATACGATCATGAGCCGGACCAAAAGGGTTAAGCTAGATTTGAATACGATCAGCCCCTAATGGTCATTTGAATAATTAGAACAATAAAGATATATGATCATTGAAAATGAAAAGGACAGAGGTCCTGCTTTATTACTTATCATAATATATACAACATCACAATATGTACATTATGAGAGCCGGTGGCTCAAGTATAGTACGACCGAAGGTGAGCAATATTCCACGGTCGGCGGGTCTCCTCCTCCAACTTACGTGATTCTTTGTGCTCTGGAACGTCGATAAGGTAATGTGACCCATTGTTCAAGTTCTTACTGGCAATAAAGGGTCCTTCCCAAGGTGGGGATAGCTTGTGTGCATCAGACTGATTCTGGATGAGCCGGAGCACCAGGTCACCTTCTTGAAAGGTTCTGGACCTAACCCGACGGCTGTGATAACGGTGCAGGTCCTGTTGATAAATTGCTGATCAGGCTGCTGCCAAATCTCGCTCCTCATCTAACAAGTCAAGTGCATCTTGTCGGGCTTGTTCATTATTAGCTTCAACGTAAGCCGGCACGCGAGGTGAGTCATGACGAATATCACTAGGTAGGACTGCTTCTGTACTGTAGACCTGTTAGGAGTGGTATTGATGCTCCATAGCACTGAGGGTAAATCCTCTACCCAACAACCCGACGCCCGTTGTAAAGGAACCATAAGCCGGGGCTTGAGACCTTTTAAGATTTCCTAATTTGCTCTCTCAGCTTGACCATTGGATTGGGGGTGAGCTACTGACAAAACATCAAGCCGGATATGCTCACGTTGACAAAACTCCTCCATAGCGCCTTTGGATAGATTAGTACCAATGCCAGTTATAATGCTGTGTGGAAAGCCAAAACAAAAGATCACCTTTTTCATGAACTGAACCACCGTGGCTGCATCACACTTACTAACCGGCTCTGCCTCAACCCATTTTGTGAATTTGTCAATTGCCACCAAAAGATGTGTCTTTTTATCCTTGGATCTTTTGAAAGGTCCAACCATGTGAAGCCCCAGACTGCAAACGGCCAAGTGATTGGAATCATCCGCAATTCTTGAGCCGGCATGTGCGCTCGTCGTGCAATTTTTTTACACCCATCACACCTACTGACCAGATCCTCTGCATCAGCGTGAGCCATTAGCCAGTAAAAACCATGACGAAAAGCTTTGGCCACAAGAGACTTTGAACCGACATGATGGCCACAATCCCCTTCATGGATCTCACAAAGAATTTCTTGACCTTCTTCAGGAGAGACACAACATTGAAATGCTCCACTGACGTTGTGATGTTACAACTCACCATTGGAAATTGTCATTGACTTAGACCGCCGGGTTATCTGTCGAGCCAAGGTCTCATCCTCCGGCAACTCACCCCGTGTCATATAAGCCAAATACGATACTGTCCAATCTAGAATGACATGAAGAGCCGCCAACAACTGTGCCTCCGGGTCTAGAACAGCCAAATCTTCCTCTGTAGGCAACTTGACAGAAGGGTTATGCAGAACATCTAGAAAAGTGTTAGGTGGCACCGGCTTACACTGAGATCCCAACTGGCTTAAAGCATCGGCCGCTTTATTTTTTCTGCGGTCAATGTGCTCCACTTGTTAACCCTTGAAGTGTCCAGCAGAACATCAACCTGACGGCGATAAGACGCCATGAGAGGGTCCTTGGAGTCCCACTTGCTTGATACATGCTGAGCCACCAAATATGAGTTGCCAAGGCACCGTACCCGTCTTAAACTCATCTCTTTAGCCATTCGAAGACCATGGAGTAAGGTCTCATACTCTGCTGCGTTGTTAGTACAAGGAAACATCAAACGCAACACATAACAAAACTTGTCACCTCGAGGAGAAGTTAAAACAACTCCAGCCCTCGAGCCTTCCAACTGTCTGGACCCAGCGGAATGAATTGTCCAATATGTGTTGTCTGGCTTCTTTTCAGGTATCTGCAACTCCATCCAATCGTTAATGAAGTCCACCAGTGCTTGATACTTAATGGCCGTACGTGGCACATACTTTAAATTATGAGACCCAAGCTCAATGGCCCACTTGGCGACTCGTCCTGTGGCTTCTCTATTTTGAATAATATCTCCCAAAGGAGCAGAGCTAACCATAGTGATAGGATGACCCTGGAAGTAATGCTTAAGCTTCCGGCTTGCCATGAACACCCAATAAACAAGCTTCTGCCAATGTGGATATCTTTGCTTGGATTCAATGAGCACCTCACTGACGTAGTAAACCGGCCGTTGAACCATATGTTCCTTGCCCGCCTCCTTGCGCTCCACAACAATGGCCACACTGACGACCCGTGAGTTAGCAGCCACATATAACAACAGCGGCTCCTTCTCAACGGGGGCAGCAAGAACCAGCGGCTCAGGAAGCTGTCTTTTCAGATCTTCAAAGGCGGAGTTGGCAGAGTCACTCCAGACAAAGTCACCCGTCTTTTTCATCATTTGATACAACAGCACAGCCTTCTCAACCAACCGACTTATGAACCGGCTCAAAGCTGCAACTCGACCCGCCAGCCGCTGAACGTCATTGATGCATGCTGGTTTAGCCAAAGATGTAACCGCCTTATTTTTTTCCGGGTTAGCCTCAATGCCTCTATTAGACACCAAAAAGCCCAAAAGCTTGCCAGCTGGGACTCCAAAATGCACTTGGCGGGGTTAAGAATCATCTTGTAGACCCGGAGGTTATCAAACGTTTCCTTTAGATCAGCTACCAAGGTTTCCTTCTCTCTGGATTTCACCACTATATCGTCCATGTAAGCATGAACATTACACCCAATCTAATTATGAAGGCAATTCTGTACATACCGCTGATAAGTCACCTGGGCACTCTTAAGCCCAAAAGGCATAGACACATAGTAGAAGGCTCTAAACGGAGTAATGAAAGCTGTCTTCTCCTGGTCCTTAACCGCCATTTTGATCTGATGATAACCAGAATAAGCATCCAAAAAGCTCAGACGCTCACAACCCGCCGTAGCATCAATGATTTGATCAATACAAGGGAGAGCAAAAGGATCAGCCGGACAAGCTTTGTTTAAATCTGTGTAATCCACACACATACGCCAAGTGCCGTTCTTTTTGAGCATGAGCACCGGGTTAACCAACCACTCTGGGTGAAAAACTTCAACAATAAACCCAGTTGCCAAAAGCCGGGCCACCTGTTCTCCAATAGCCTTGCGTCTTTCCTCATTAAACCGCCGAAGAAACTGCTTGACCGGCTTAAACTTTGGATCAATATTAAGAGTGTGCGCAGCAAGTTCTCTCGGTACACCCGGCATGTCAGAAGGCTTCCATGCAAAGATGTCCCGGTTCTCACGGATGAACTCGATGAGCACACCTTCCTATTTTGGATCCAAGTTAGCACTGATAATGAACTGTTTGGATGAGTCGCCAGGCACAAAATCAATCATCTTGGTATCATCAGCTGACTTAAATTTCAGCGCCGGCTCATGCTCCGAAGTTGGCTTCTTCAAAGACGTCATGTCTGCCGGGTCAATATTATCCTTATAAAACTTCAATTCCTCTGCTGCACAAACAGACTTGGCGTAAGCAGTATCGCCTTCTTCACATTCCAGGGCTATCTTCTGGCTTCCATGCACTGTGATGGTGCCCTTATAACCCGGCATTTTGAGTTGCAGATAAACATAACACGACCGTGCCATGAACTTAGCATAAGCCGGCCATCCAAACAGAGCGTGATATGGGCTTTTGATTTTAACCACTTCAAAAGTTAACTTCTCAGCCCTAGAATCATACTCATCCCCGAAGGCTACTTCCAGCTCAATCCTACCAACTGGGTATGCTGACTTACCAGGCACAACTCCATGAAAAATAGTATTGGACATCTTAAGACTTTTGTCAGTCAACCCCATGTGACGGAACGTCTCATAATAAAGGATGTTGATGCTACTGCCTCCGTCCATGAGCACTTTAGTGAATTTGTATCCGCCAACCTGAGGCGCCACCACCAAAGCCAGATGACCCGGATTATCAACCCGGGGAGGGTGGTCTTCCCTACTCCATACGATAGGCTGCTCAGACCATCTCAAATAAAGTGGAACTGGCGGTTCAACGACATTTCACGGCCCTCTTATGAAGTTTCTGGTCCCTTTTGCACAAACTGGTGGTGAATACATGATACTGCCCACTGTTCAACTACTTTGGGTTACTCTGATACCCGGACTGCTATTGCTGCTGATTACCTTGGACGGGTTGCTGATTATAGCCACCCTGACTGCCTTAAGGGCCCTGGCCATGAAAACCGCCACCGCCTGAGCCAGCGCCCAAGCCATGAAAGCCTCCACCGCCCGAGCCACCGCTAGGTCCGTGGTTACCATCAAACATGTTGGAATTCGTAAAAGCCTTCATGATCGTGCAGTCTTTCCATAGATGGGTAGCTGGCTTCTCCCGGGTGTTGTGCCTTGGACAAGGTTCATTTAGCAGCTGCTCGAGGGTGGGACCTGACCCACCAGACCGAGGAGGTGGCCTCCCCTTGTGCCGTCGATTGTTGCCTTGTGTATTGGTGTTAGCCACGAACTCCAGACTACCGTCGGCCTTACGTTTATTACCTCCTTGATTCGCCGGGTTGTGCTGGTGACCTTTGCTGTTGTCGTTCTTCTTTCCCTTTCATGTCTTCTCTTCATCAGATGCGGGATCCTTGGTACTGTCAGAATTGGCATACTTGACCAGAGCCGCCATCAGCTGGCCCATGTCATTAGAATCACGCTTGAGCCCCCCCAGCTTCTGTTTCAGAGGTTCAAAATGGCAATTTTTCTCCAAGATTAAGACCGCGGAGCCGACATGCATCTTATCAGATGAATATTATTTCCTTGACCCGGCGCACCCAATGGGTCATTGATTCACCTTCCTCTTGCTTACAGTTAGTCAAGTCCACGATCGACATGGGTCGCTTACAGTTAGTCAAGTTCATGAATATTATCTTTGAAGTTCTGAATGAACCGGGCTTTTAACTATGCCCATGAGCCGATGGAGTTGGGTGGCAACCCCTTCAACCAAGTGCGAGCTATTCCATCTAACATCATAGTGAAGTACTTGGCCATTGTTGCGTCACTGACCTCTAATAACTCCATGGCCATCTCGTAACTTTCGATCCATGCCCTGGGCTGCAGGACGGCTGCGTAATTAGGTACCTTATGAGGCCCTTTAAAGTCCTTGGGCAAACACTCATTACGCAGAGCTGGCACCAGACAAGGGACACGTCCTGTCCTTGTGGCCACACCTGCTTCAACAGAGGTCGCTAGATAAACCGGAAAAGCTTGGTGAGCCGCCCGCTCAGCTGCCTGTTGAACCGCCAACTCAGCCTCTTGACGGATCCTCTCCTAGTCCACCAAGTTAGAAGCTCCACCTTGGGCCGGGTCATGCCTGCGTGGTTGGTTACGGCATTAGGCATTGCTTGACATGGCCGCTGAGTCCATATGCCTGCTATAGCTCGGGCTCCGGCTTGGGTGAGGGGTTGAATGGATTCTGTCTCGACTATAAGAGTATGCATCCTGTTGTGCCAGAGCCGTCTGAAGAAGTTCTCTGGCCCTTCATGTTTCGATCGTTGTTGGAGAGTCGCCTTCCATCGGGAGAGCCGCCAAACGAGCCGACGCAGCGATAAGATTCTCCAAAGGGTTAGAAAAGTGACCCAGTGGTATTGGTGTGTAATGATGCAGAGCAGTATTCACACGGGGGGTTCCGTGGCCCGCGGTTGAACCGGTGCCCCAGTCCCGGGTGTTGTGATCCAGTTTGCCTCCTACGGGTTACTGGGACCAGCCCCATGTGTGTGGAAGAGGTTCCTAGGATCATAAGTCAGAGGTAGACGTGATTGAGCCTTTTGGTGCCTTCTCCTCATGACCCCGTTTGATGCGTTTAGATCCACCGAGAGCCGGAAAGTCTCTACTTGAAGCTGCTGAGCACGAGCATCTAGAGTCGCCCGCTCTGCAGCCATCCTTACGTCATGCGCTGCTAAATTGTCCTTAGCTTGTGCTACCTCCCCACGTAACCGTGCCACCTCTGCATCATGCTGAGCCTGGTTTGCCGGCTCAACCACGGCAGTTAACAAGGTCATCATCCTATCAATGAGATCCATCAGCACCTGAGCCGGCGGGTGCACGGGGTCTTCGGACCCGGCTGCTGCCGATCCGATGGTTACCGCCACCGCTACAGTCACAGCACCCCTGTCGCGGTCGCATTGCACCCCACACACGTTCGGTCCTGCACATGGCTCACGCAAACGAAACACGCTTCGGCTTGCCTCTCGTCAGGACCCCGATTCCAAGTCATCGATCTAGACGGTAACACCTCATATCACATTGCGGCCTCACGCACGGTATCCCACGGGTGTCTCCTTACCATGGCCCGGGACCGTTTGCGCCTTTTGGCACACGTATATGATAGTGTCGCTAGCATCCATATGATAGAGAACCCGGGCCGACATGGCTAGTCGTGAACCCAAAGCGGCACAGACCTATGGAGACAGGCATACATGAATCACATCGAGCATGTCGGTCATTAGAGAGTGAATCCGGGCTGTAGCACTGGGCTAACAGGACTCCGAGGAACCCGAGCTGTAGCAGGCTAGGCAGGACTCCGGATGTCACCGCGTGACATTTCCCCAAAGGGACAGACATAGGAGCGAAGTGAAACACATGCCGGCCAGTCAAGTGTCCTGAACAGTAGTGCCGGGCTAGCAGGACTCCAGTGAACCGGGCTGTAGCGGACTACTATGGCTCGAGGAACACTAGACTACATTTCCCCATAAGAAAGGCTGCCAGGGATAAACAACTAGATTGTCGGATCCCACTCATACCAAGCATTTCAATCATACACACAATATGCCCGATATGAGTACATACAACATGGCATCACAACAAAACTCTACAACTCAAGTACTTTATTTAAAGGCTCCAGAGAGCCATACATAACATGTTCATACAGGTAGGGGTCACATGACCCGACACTCAAGTCATACAAGCACAAGCGGAAGTAAATAGTCTGAGTACAGACACTAGAAAGCAAGAAGGCTTCCAAAGCCTGTCTATCTACATAGGGCCCTCCATGGCCAGGATCACCACCTGTGTGGCTAGTCACTCGTTGACATCAAGGTCTACGTAGAACCCATCGGAGGGGGCGGTGTTGTCGTCTGAAAACAGTAATTAAGCAAACATGAGTACAAAGGTACTCAACAAGTCTTACAACAGAACCTACTTAACATGCTCATTCTCAAGAAGGTGGTGGGGTTATTGCAGCAAGCCAGCTTTGACTCTTGGCTAAGCTATCCCACGGAACTCCACTAGTAAAATAGTTTTCGCACACGAGTCCACTACTCACCAACACAATACTCCATCGGGGATCCTCCCTCGTCATCCTACGAGGGGGCCATCCTCGGTACTCACACTTATCTTGAGTCTTTTAGTAGTATCCATTAACTTGTCTATGAACTGTATAGGCAGCCAAGTAGTCCTTTACCACGGACGCGGCTATTCGAATAGTTTTATACCCTGCAGGGGTGTACTTCTTCATACCCGCTTTCACCACTTACCGCCGTTTACACGACATGTACTCGGCAACCTTCAAGTGGAAGCCCAATGAGGGTGTCGGCCACGGCCTACCCAAACACTCAAGTCTCTAGTCCAGGTGTATCACCTATCCAGGTTCCATCCGTAGGGAGTCCGGCCGAGGTTTCCACATACGGCCCCGAACGATGTGAACAGGGTTCCCGAGACACCAAACGGGTGACTCGGTACACCGTGCCATGGTGTATCTACCGCAACATAGCCCACCCCTAGGGTCAGCGCTACGCACGGCCGCCAACACATAACCTACAAACACCAGAAACTATTTGCAACTCCTGGACAGAGTACTAGGGTGAATAAGAAGCCAAGAGGGTCCATTGCTTTCGGGCCCAATGTATGGTAGTAACTGCATCTTAAATCACACATACAGATCTCAATTCTTATGGACGGCCTCAATGAAACAACCCACCATGTACTCCTACATGGCCTCTCATCGATACCTTTACCAAATCATGTTCATCACATCCCTCACATTACCGATATAACCATTTCACCCTAGCCCATCACCCAGGTGGACCAGGCCTGACACAACTCTAAGCATAGCAGGCATAGCAAGGTAGGAAACACATACATGGCTCAATCAACTCCTACACATGCTAGTGGGTTTCATCTAGTTACTGTGGCAATGACAGGTCATGCAGAGGATAAGGGTTCAACTACCGTAGCACACAACAGTTTGAATCGCGTTGTCTTAATGCAGTAAACAAGAGCATAAGCGAGAACATGGGTTTGTATCGGAATGATCAATGGTTGCTTGCCTGTTGTAGTGGTAGTAGGGTACTGCCCTTCAGACGGATACTCGGGGTTATCCTCAGAGGCAGAACCTACCACGAAAGACACACCGAACATAATCAACACATGACAATATGCAACAATATGATGCATGCTATGACATGGTAAAATGAATGTGTCTTGGCCTAATGCAAGCTAAAACAGAAAGGAATGAACCCATTTGAATCAAAGATTCAAATGATAGTTCATTTATCTTAGCCTCATTAGTGCATTATCTTATTTTGCTTAAACAGGAAGGTTATCTTGTTTTGTCATGCATTAAACCATTATAGATGGATAGATTGAATTTTTCTGATCATTTTTCATATATAAATCTTTGCATTTGGAGCTATGGTTGATTTTCTATGATTTTTAGAAGTTTTGGCTATTTTCTGGAATTTCCTATTAAAGAATAAATACAGTAATTGAATTAATGCGTCAGCATGACATAGGTGTGACGTCAGCGGGTCAACTGGGTCGGCCAGGTCAAACCTGACTGGTGGGCCCTGTCTGTCAGTGACTCAGCGAATTAACAGAATTAAATTAACACTAATTAACTGTCAGTGGGGCCTGGGCCCACATGTCAGTGACTAAACTAATTAAAATTAGTTAAAACTAATCCTAAACTAATTAGCAGGCCGGCCCCACCTGTCATAGACTCAGGAGGGTCAACCTGGGCCCACACAGGGGTCAAACAAGGTCAACTCGCCGGCGTCTAGCCGCCGGCGAGGCCAGACGCGGCAGAGCAGCACGGGATTTGCACTCCAGCGACCAAAAGGACGGTGGAGACTATCTACGTGATGCGGGGAGGAAGCCGCGTCGAGTGGTGGCGGTGGGTGGAGCTGGGGTGGCCGGAAACGTCGCCGGTGATGAGTTTGGCGGCGGCCGGAGCTCGGGTGAGGTTGAACTAGTCGCTAGGGGGCACGGGGAGGCGCGTGGTTTGGTGCGTTGGGCTCTTGGGGTTGCGGTAGGACTAGTGGACAGGGTGGCGCGGCCATTGGGTGGCCGGAGCCTCGTCGGCAACGAGCTCCATGGCGGTGCGTGCGGGGGTCTTGTCAAGGCAGTTGGCGAGGTCGGGGATGATCTGATGCGACGGGGATGGTGAAGGGGATCTCCGGTGGCCGGAGTTGAGGATGAGCTCGGTGCAGCGTCTCCGGGGCGAGCGAGCGCTCGGGGCTCAGCCTACTCAATGTAGTCGACGACGGTGGAGGTTCATGGCATGACGAGGCAACAAATGGACGGCGGTGGCTGCGGTGGAGCTTGTCGGCGGCGACGGCTGCGCTCGTCAGGGAGATGGGGAGAGAGCCAGAGAGGGGGAGAGGCCACGGGGGAGTGGGAAGAAAGAGAGGGAGACGTGGGGGTCGGCGTGGCACTCGTAGACGCCTCCAGGGCGTCAGCGGAAGCAGGAGGTGGCCGGCGTGTGGCCGTGGGCGCCGGCCAGGCGCTCCTCGTCCTCCTGGCAAGAGGAGGAGGACGACTGGCAAGAGCCAGTCGACTGGGCCAAGCCAGGTGGGCTGGTGGGCTGCGCCAGGTAAGTCCCTGTTCTTTCTCTCCTTTCTGTTTATTTATTTACTTATTATTTCTGTAACTTCAGGGCTTAATTAAAAATGCCAGGGCATTACCATAAATCATCAAATTAATCATGGCCACTCCTTAGAATATATCCAACAGCAAAATTTTTAGTTTATGATTATTTGATCATTTAAAATATTTTATAGCATTTAATTGCCCAAATGCAAATACTATAAGGATTAATCCAATGACCTTAGATGTCCTAGAAAAATGTGCACCATTTTTGTCAGGGGTTTTAACCCAAAACAAAAAGGGTGGGCTTTTTGGAAGGGCATTTTAGGTTCATTGAAAAAGTTTTTAGTAAACCCTAGTTGTTCCAGGGGGGTGTTGGGGGTTCTGTCATCCCCATTTCAAATTTAAGAGGAATTTAAACATGATGCACACTCTAATGCTTGAACTAGCTAGGGTGTGACACCTCTTCACTGACACGTGGGACTGCACTTGGAGAAACCGACCATGGGCCAAACTCCCCCCGCCCACCGCGTGAAAATCCTCCCCCACCCAAAATTCCCCCCAAATCCTAGATTCAACCGCCCTTCGGCCAACTATCCAATTATATTCCCCAAACCCCCTCCCCCCGTTCCCCTCCACTCCATTCACTCTGCCAAAGCCGCCCTCCACGCCACGCCGATCCGTCGGTGCCGCGGTTCATCGAGGGGACACACGGCGATCCTCTCGCTCCCACAGTACACTCCTGTAGACTGCCATCCTCTAGCCGCGCCGCCACCGCTGGCGACATTCTTGTGGAGGCGCACGGCGGTCAGTGCCGCCACCGCTGGTGACGTTCGTGTGGAGACGCACGGCGGTCAGCTTCTCCCACGGTACACGCATTCTAGACTGACGCCCCATGCATGTCGGTGTAGCGCTGAATGTTAGCTGATAGACGCTGTTAATCTCACTGTTTGTCGAAGTAGTTTACAGTCAATATGCTCTGCTTAAGAAGCTTCCTTGCCCTGTTCTGCGCTCAATCTGCTTAGCTGAGATGGCATGCCAAGGACGATTAGTTGCTAAAATATACTGCCATATATTTATTGTGACGTAGATTTCAATGGTCCAGTAGCCAATCTGTTAGGTGAAATAGCTCTACATCGTTTTATACTCGATCTTTGTTGTTGCGATGGCCTTCGATAGTTCGATGGCTGTGTGCTCGGCCTCATTGACTGCTGAAGCAACATGCCATAATTTAGCACTCAAATCTATTTGCTGAATTAGCTTTACATATATTTCGTTTCTTAGATCTACTCGTCCAAATATCTTGCCATAGCTTTAGACATCGACCTAGGTATTTTCTTATGGACTTCATAAAAAAGCATATATGTTTTTCCTGTAATATCTAGTAGAAGAGCTAATTTGTATGTCTAACAGATGGACATGACTTGGATAACTTCTGCTCGAAGATTCTCCGCTGCATATGTCGAGGGGGTTGAAAACTTCATGAACTTTATTAGAGCTGAGTACGGTGGTCTGAAATCAAATGTGCTCTGCCCGTGTAGCAGTTGTATGAATTCAGTTACAAGACCCCAGTCAACTGTGCAAAATCATCTACACTTGTATGGGACGTCGGTCATGTATACTAGGTGGGTTCATCACGGTGAAGCTGTGAACGTCAATGTTATTGACTACATGGAAGCAGCAGATCACCATCTTGATCTGCCTGATGCTCAGGTGGAAGAGGAGGATGAGGAGGTGGTGGCGGAGCCAGTGAGTTTGACCAACATTGAAACAATGCTATGAAATGCTCTTGCATTCCGTGAACTTTCACCTACAGAAGAAAAATGGTGAGCCCGTAGGTTGGAACAATGCAACGTGGCTGTCACCCCAGGAAATAAGTTGTCAGTATTCTCAGCTATGGTCACCTTTCTTCAGGTGAAGACATCTGAGCGGATGACCAACAAATCATTCGATGCGATGTTGGCTGCTTTCCGCAAAGTTTTCCCAGATCCGTCCGAGCTTCCACACACCTACAATAAAATGAAGAATTTCCTTCGTGCTGTTGGAATTAGATATGATATGACCCATGTTTGTAAGAATAATTGTGTTCTGTTCCGGAAGGATTATGCCAACCTAAGTGACTGCCCGAAATGCAAATCATCAAGATGGAAAGATGGCGATGTTGTGAAGATGATTCCTCATAATGTTCTGAGACATTTTCCAATTACACTAAGATTGCAGAGGTTGTTTCATGATGCTGAAACAAGAGAGGATGTATCGTGGAATTCTAGGAACCAGGAGTACAGAGATCATAATGTAATGAGCCATCCATCACAAGTGAGTGGAAAAGCTTCAATCAGAAGCACGAAAAGTTTGCTGCTGACCCAAGAAGCATTAGACTTGGCTTAGCTTTAGATGGATTTAACCCATTTGGCCACCAGAGCGCCACATATAGCATGTGGTCAGTGCTTGTTATTCCTTACAACATGCCTCCAAATGTCTACACCAAAGAATCAAACTACATGATGGCCTTGCTCATCCCAGGTCCAAACTGTCCTAGAAAGGATTTTGATTTGTTCATGGAGCCTCTTGTAGAGGAACTTCAACAGCTATGGAGGGGTGTTCTCAGTCGAGACCTATATAGCAGCCTACCAGCTGATTTCTTTCTGTGTGCTGTTATAATTTGGTGCATCCATGATTATCCGGCTTTGGGCACTATGTCAGGGCGACTGACACATGGTTACAATGCATGTGTTCGCTGTGACAGGAATCCGTTGTCATACGCAATACTTAGCAACATCTGTTACATTGGCCACTGCCGTTTCCTTGCCAAGGACAAGCCGCATCCTAGAAAATACCGAAGACATGTGTTCAATGCTATCGGATTTCGGGTTCCGGCCGACCCTTGAGGTTCGAACATTGGGGTGCGCGCAGAGATCTCGCTTCCTACCTACCTGCACCCCTCCACCTCGCTAAGATCTAAACTATGGAAAGAACAACACAAGAGACATAGGGTTTATACTGGTTCGGGCCACCGTTCTAGTGTAATACCCTACTCCAGTGTGTGGTGTGGTGGATTGCCTCTTGGGCTGATGATAATGAGTGATACAAGGAAGAACAGCCTCGCGAGGGTCTGTTCTTGGCTGGGGCGATGAACTGTTGGGAGAAGTTCAGTCACCTTTCTCTCTCTCTCTCTCTCTCTCTCTCTAATCGAACCCCCCTTTCTCTGTGGGTGGCTGGTCCTATTTATAGAGGCCCTAGTCCTCTTCCTAAATATCGAGCGGGAAGGGAGCCAACAATGGCGGGCTAATTTGAAGGGGGGCAAGTAGTACTAGCTACCCTGACAAAAGTAGTCTTCGCCTGCACAAAGCTCTGGTGGTGACGTCGTCTTGGGCTCCATGATGACCTCCTTCTTGCAGTCCTCCTGGTCCTGGTCTTGTTGCACCGAAATGGCAACCTTTGCCTGATGCCTTGGTACTCCGCGGCTGCACTTGCCTCCTTTGCACCAAAGAGGAAAGGAGGACATTGCGCGGGCTGGTACCCTCCTGGTGCCCTTGGTCGTCATGGCTTGCGTCATGGGCACCTCATGAGGTACCCCGCCTTGATCTCTCCGCCTCTTCACGAGCCAACTTGGTGAGGCCGTGCCTGAGGAAGCTCCACGTCGTCCGCCCCGCAAGGCTTGGCCCCTCACGAGGGTCTCGGGTCTGTGTTGGTGAAGATGGGCCGTGCTGGGCCCCCTTTTGAGCCACGCCGCAGGCCGCAGGCAGGAAAGTCTGGGGACCCTATTCCCAGAACGCCGACAGTAGCCCCCGGGCCCAAGGCGCGCCCAGGCTTGGCCGTGCAGGGAGGCGGAAGGGCAAGAGCGAAGCGCTGCGGGCCCTAACAGCCTGCGGCCTTGGGTGCCGTGTGGCGGTTGATTGGACATGGGCGTCTCCACTTCCCCATGGCGCCTCTGCAACTGCACGGATTGGACAAGTCCCTGCATGCAAAGCGGGTCATAATTACCTGCGATCGTGGGGGCCGTCGGTTGGCCCTCACCAGCTATAAGTACGGATCGGCGCGTGCCCTTCAAGTTCATCCCCCCTTGCTTCTCCTTCTTCTTCATGGCCTCGTCGAGGAGGTTCTCGGCCGCAGAGAAGGGGAAGGCTCGCTAGGTTGAGCCCGCCTCTCCCCCGCCCAAGCGCGGCCGAGGGCGCCCTCGCAAACATCCTGTGGCCACCACGGTAGCTCCCCGCGGCCGTGGAGGCGATTTTCAGCACAACGACGGGCAGATTGCTGCAGCCGGGGGGCGCGCTCCGGCTGCGCGTCTCCCCAGGCCGCGCTTTTGCGCTGCTGAAGTGCTGCCGGAGTTCGTTGTGTGGTCGGCGGAGCCGACTAGCACCCGGCTTCCACTTCCTTGCTTCCTCCTTCGCGAGCTCCCGGCCGGTGCCCCGGGCGGCCTCTGGCTTCAGGCCGACGGCTGCTGCAGCCGGGCCTCATGGGTCTCACTGGAGGTCTCCGCAGCCGGGAGCCTGTCCCTGGCCCGCGGTTGGCAGACGTTTGCCCGTGCACGTGGCCTGAGCCGTCGGTGCACCCTACACTTCAAGTTCGACGGCGATGCCACCCTCTACGTGAGGGTGTTTGGGGAAGATGGTCCCCGCGCAGGGTGTTGCCCCGAGGGCGACGACCACAGCTGGGAACCCAGCTTCGGCGATGATGGAGAGGGCAGCGCTCGCGTGGCTGGCGGCACTCAGGGTTCCTCAAGCTTCTCCGGCTCTTCTTCAGGCGGCGACTCTTCTAGCAGTGGCCGCGGTCAGCCTCCACGCCGTGGTATCAGCTTGGGAGGTGGTAGCGTGTCCGCCCGCCGTCGCGCCCTGGTGAAGCGTGAGAGGGAGTCTGCCTGTGCTCCGGAGGCAGCTCGGGCCTTCCCCGCGGGCCCGTGTGAGGCAAGCTGCACCTGATTTGTTCTTTCTTTTCGTTTTTCCTGTGTAAAAAAGACAGTACTGTGGAGCCCCGCGGGGGCGTGTTTGGGTTATTGCTGTTAATCATCGTTTTGCTTCCGTTATCGTACCTTCCGGCTATGTGCCCGCGCGTGGATAGTTCCCGGCCCCAGCCGTGGGGGGCGACCGACCCAGGCCCTGTGTTTGTGTCACGGTGCCCGTGGGGCACGGACTGGAGGGGTGCTCCTGTAATGGGCCCAGGTCGCGAACCCTTTGAACGACTAGGATAGGAACACTCGCGAGGGCGCTCGGCTGCAGCCCCCCCCCCTCGCGAGGCCTTGCACAAGAGAAATCGAGGCAGGAGAGTGAAAAGTTGAAGAACCACAAGCCAAAGACGGCAACAACTTCAATAAAACATCGAATGAGAAGGAACAAGCCAACTGCGGAAAACAAATGAAAAGCTGTGTCCGGCACCTAATCTAATCTTCTACGTCTTCTCACCAGCGCGGAGCTAAGTGCTGCCACTGGGCATGGGAGGGAGCCCCAGGGCCTGAGGCCGGCGCTCCTGAGACTCCGGGGCGTGTACAGCCCCAACTCATTATTACGTGAGAGTGTCATGGGCGGCGAGCTTCACAGGTGTTGGCCTTCTTCACAGGCTCCGGGCCTTTTCCAAAACGCGATAGCTTCACAGGCATTCGCCTTCTTCACAGGCTCTGGGCCTTTTCCAAAACACAGTAGCTTCACAGGCATTCTCCTTCTTCACAGGCTCTGGGCCTTTTCCAAAACGGGATAGCTTCACAGGCATTCGCCTTCTTCATAGGCTTTGGGCCTTTTCCAAAACGCGATAGCTTCACATGCATTCGCCTTCTTCACAAGCTCTGGGCCTTTTCCAAAACGCGATAGCTTCACAGGCATTCGCCTTCTTCACAGGCTTTGGGCCTTTTTAGGGGTAGAACCTCCGGAGGTGCTGGATGTTCCATGCGTTCTGGACTAGCACCCTGTCCTGAGTCTCCAAGCGCATGGAGCTGGGCCTGGAAACATGAACAACTTTGAACGGGCCCTCCCACATGGGAGAGAGCTTGTGCAGCCCCTCCCTAGAGAGAACACGCCTGAGCACGAGGTCTCCTACCTCGAGAGTTCTGGGGCGGATGTTGCGGCAGTGATATCGCTGCAGTGCTTGTTGGTACCTCGCCGCTCGTAGCACGGCTTCTCGGCGACGTTCCTCGCCCAACACGAGGTCCATCCCCCGCATGGCGTCCTGCTGCGCCTCGTCGAATGCCAGGACCCGTGCAGGGTGATGTCTGACCTCGTGAGGGAGGACCGCTTCGGCTCCGTAGACCAGGAAGAACGGGGTCTCTCCAGTCGGCTTGGTTGCGGTTGTGCGGATGGACCACAACATGGACTGAAGCTCGTCGTACCAACCTCTACCGCAGGCCTCCAGCTTCTTCTTGAACGTCCTGGTCTTGAGGCCCCTCAGGACCTCCGCGTTGGCTCATTCGGCCTGGCCGTTGCTTCGGGGGTGCGCCACCGAAGCGTAGCATATCTGCGTTCCAAGGTTAGCACAATATGTTTTGAAGAGGTTACTGGTGAACTGCGAACCATTGTCCGTGATGATGCGGTTCGGCACCCCGAACCGGCTCACAATGCCCTTGATGAACTTGACCGCGGAACCCGCAGGAATGGTGCGGACAGCCTCTACTTCAGCCCACTTGGTGAACTTGTCCACGACGACGTAGAGGTAGCGGTAGCCCCCTGGCGCCCGAGGAAACGGGCCCAAGATGTCCAGCCCCGAGACTGCGAATGGCCACGAAAGGGGTATAGTCTGCAAGCCTCCTGCTGGCTGATGGATCTGCTTGGCGTGGAACTGGCAGGCCTCACAAGCTTTCACTAGTTCGACGGCGTCATTGAGCGCGGTGGGCCAATAAAACCCACTGTGGAACGCCTTGCCGACGAGGGTCCGTGATGATGAATGATGTCCACAGTTTCCGCCGTGTATATCTTTCAGCAGTTCCTTCCCTTGCTCCCTGGAGATGTAGCGCATGGATACATTGTTTGGTCGCTTCCGGTAGAGCTCTCCATCCATGATGCAGTATGCCGTGGCCTGGTGTGCCACTCGCTCCACTTCCTCCTCCTTCTCCGGCAGGGTCCCTTGTGTTAAGTAACTCCGGAGCTCCGAGATCCAACATCCCTCCTAAGGATCCATCGTCAGGAGTAGGCGTGCTCCTGAGGCCGGGCCACAGGCCGGAGCTCCTGAGGTAGGTGGCTGGGGGAGCTCCTCCCGGGGCTGAGCCATGTTTGATAATGACGGCAGGGCTGAGCGCTTGAAGAGCCGCTCCTCGAAAACGCCAGGTTCCTGAGGTAACCGCCTGGACGCCCGTTTGTCAATGTCATCGGCCTCCTGATTGGTTCCACGGGGCACATGCTGCAACTCCAACCCCCAGAACTGCTTCTCCATCCTGCGGACCTCCGCAAAGTAGGCTTCCATGTGCTCATCCTTCGGCTCGTACACCTTGTTGGAGAAATTGACAAGGAGCTGCGAATCGCCCTTCATGGTGAGGCGTTTCACCCCCAGGGCAGCTGCGGCCTTCAAGCCCGCTATTAAACCTTCATACTCTGCTATGTTGTTGGAGACCTTTTCACCTTGCTGGAAACAGAGCTGCATAGCGTAATAGAGCTTGTCCTGAGTGGGCGATATAAGCACCGCCCCAGCCCCAGCGCCATGCCTGGAGAACGCCCCATCGAAGTACATGACCCAGCCTTCTGGCACCTCGCTTCCCGGGGATAGGGACCGATCCTCACCGGCCTTGAGGCCTGGCGCCTCCATCCATTCTGCCACAAAATCCGCCAACGCTGCTCCCTTGATGACTCTGGTCGTGCTGAATTCGAGCTGAAACGCTTCAGTTCTATGTTCCACTCAGCGACCCTTCCAGCTGAGTTAGGGCTCCTGAGCACTCTCTCCAGGGGGTATGACGAGACGACCTTGATGGGGTGACCCTAAAAATAGTGCCGCAGCTTGCGCGAGGCCACCAGTAGTCCGAGGAGGAGTTTCTGAGGCATGGGGTACCGTGCCCTTGCATCCCGCAACACCATGTTGATGAAGTACACTGGGTGCTCAACGAGGTGGAGTGCGTCAGTGCTGGTGGCTCCCTTCGGAGACCATGGCGCCTCTTGAGGCAATGAGGCCTCCTGAGACTGGCCATCTGGGAGAGGGGCCTCTTCCGCCTTCGATGCGCCCCTCTGCGGCGGCTGATGCTCCTCAGCCGCGGTGGCAGTTTCTGTGGGCCTTCCTTGTTCCTGTTCTGCCTTGTCCCGGGCTGCTGCCGCGGTTTTGATTCGACGCTCCTCTCTGACCGCCACCAAGGCTGCGCTGGCGGAGTAGGTAGTGGCGGCGAGGTAAAGCACCAGGGGCTCTTGAGGGCGCGGAGCCACCATGACCGGTGGGCTGGTCAGGTATCTCTTGAGATCCTGGAACGCCTTGTCGGCCTCTTCAGTCCACTCGAAGGGCCCCTTTTTCTTCATTAGCTGGAAGAAGGGCAGCGCTCATTCCCCCAACTTGGAGATGAAGCGCCCTAGCATGGTCACGCGCCCCGTGAGCTTCTGCATTTCTCTGAGGGTCTTTGGCGGGCTCATGTCTTCCACCGCCTTGACCTTTTCCGGGTTAGCCTCGATGCCTCGGTGGGACACGAAGAAACCCAAGAGCTTGCCCGAGGGGACTCCGAACACACACTTCTCTGGGTTGAGCCGTAGGTTCACTGCGTTGAGGCTCGCGAAGGTTTCCTCCAGGTCTTGTATCAAGGTCCTGGCCTCCCGAGACTTTACCACAATGTCATCGACATAAGCTTCAACATTCTTCCCGAGCTGTGGGCCCAAGGTGATGTGCATCAGCCGCTGAAAAGGTCGCCCTGCGTTACGCAGCCCGAATGGCATGCATGTGTAGCAGTACACCCCACACGGGGTTAGTAAGGCTGTCTTCTCGACGTCTTCTACCGCCATCTTGATCTTTTGATACCCAGAGAAGGCATCCAAGAAGCATAACAGGTTGCATTCCGCAGTGGAATCGACGATCTGGTCGATACGGGGGAGCGAGAACGGATCTTGCGGGCATGCTTTGTTGAGGTTGGTGAAGTCGACACACATGCACTCCTTCCCTCCCTTCTTTGGCACAACGACAGGGTTGGCCAACCAATCCGGGTATCGGACCTCGCGAATGACCCCAGCGGCTTCTAATTTGCGGGTCTCTTGGACGATGAAGGCCTGCTTTTCTGTGGACTGCCGCCTGGCCTTCTGCTTCACAGGGCGCACGTTGGGGCACACGTTGAGGTGATGCTCGATTACACTCCTAGGGATCCCTGCCAACTGGTCAGGCTCCCAAGCGATTACCTTCTTGTTTGCACGCAGGAACCCGACCAGGGCCTCCTCCTACTCGGGTTTGAGGTGGGCGCCTATGGTGAAAGTGGCGTTGGTGGACCCGTCCTCATCGATGGGCATCTGCTTGGTTTCTGCCTTGTCTTGGGTGAACAACTGTTTCTTCTTGGCGGGTGCAACCCCCATGGGCTCGGGCGTCTCCAAGTCGGCGGGCTGTGCCGACGCTGCCGTCTTGAAGGCGAGCTTGACCACCCGCAGCGCGTCCCCGGTGTCCCCGTGCACGGTGAGGACACCGCTGCTCCCGGGAATCTTCATGAGGTTGTACGCCGGGTGTGTCGCGGCCATGAACTGGGCCAGCGCTGGGTAGCCGAGGATGGCGTTGTAGGGGAGGCCGATGGGGGCGCTGTCAAAGTCGACCAGCTCCGTGCAGAAGTTGTCGTAGGTGCCGAAGGTTATTGGGAGCAGGATCTGTCCCAAGGAGCTGGACGATCCGCCCCAACGCCTGAGAAGGGCCGGCTAGGTTGCAGCCGTTCCAGGGGTATGCAGAGGAGGTTGAAGGCCTCGACCGAGAGCATGCTGAGGCCCGCACCACCATCAATGAGGGTTCTGGTGACGGCCACCTGGCAGATGGTGGGGGTGCACAGCATGGGGAGCGCACCCGAGCAGGCCGAGTTGGAGGGGTGGTCCTCCGAGCTGAAGGTCAGGCTGGTCTCGGGGGCCGCTCGGTCCAGGGGAGCCCCCTACCGCGTGGAAGCGGCGCTGACCCGGCGGATGAACGGCTTGACGTGGTGACTTGTAGGCGGCGCCTGTGAGCCGCCCAGGAGGGCCGCGACGACCGGGGGTGTTGGTGTAGCGCGATGGGCGGGGAAGAGGTTGTGGGGCTCTTCCCGAGAGGTCACGAAGGCTGCCGGCGGGTGGAGCAGCCATGTGCGCAGAGCGCTGGTGAGGGCCATGGGGAGCCAGTTGGCCACGACCCTATCATCACCTCCGGCTTCGAGGAGGGCCTCCTCGCTCGCCAGCAAGAAGGCCAGCGGATCTGTCGCACCGCCGTAGCGCGGCGGCGTCGTTGGCTTGAGCTTGTCCGGCCACCGTACCCGTTGCGGGGCTGGGGCCAGGGCTCGGAGCCCCCTGGCCCCCGTGCTGGCGCCGGCGGCCGGAGCGGGCGACGCGCTACTCATCGCGAGGCAGGCCGTGGCGGTGGCCGAAGAGAAAACTCTGGTGCACCCCTACCTGGCGCGCCAAATGTCGGATTTCGGGTTCCGGCCGACCCTTGAGGTTCGAACACTGGGGTGCACGCGGAGATCTCGCTTCCTACCTACCTGCACCCCTCCGCCTCGCTAAGATCTAAACTATGGAAAGAACTACACAAGAGACACAGGGTTTATACTGGTTCGGGCCACCGTTGTGGTGTAATACCCTACTCCAGTGTGTGGTGTGGTGGATTGCCTCTTGGGCTGATAATAATGAGTGATACAAGGAAGAACAACCTCGCGAGGGTATGTTCTTGGCTGGGGCGATGAACTGCTGGGAGAAGTTCAGTCACCTTTCTCTCTCTCTCTCTAATCGAACCCCCCTTCCTCTGTGGGTGGCTGGTCCTATTTATAGAGGCCCTGGTCCTCTTCCCAAATATCGAGCGGGAAGGGAGCCAACAATGGCGGGCTAATTTGAAGGGGGACAGCTAGTACTAGCTACCCTAACAAAAGTAGTATTCACCTGCACAAAGCTCTGGTGGTGACGTCGTCTTGGGCTCCACGATGACCTCCGTCTTGCAGTCCTCCTGGTCCTGGTCTTGTTGCACCGAAATGGCAACCTTTGCCTGATGCCTCGGTACTCCGCGGCTGCGCTTGCCCCCTTTGCACCAAAGAGGAAAGGAGGACACTACGCGGGCTGGTACCCGCCTGGCGTCCTTGGTCGTCATGGCTTGCGTCATGGGCACCTCGTGAGGTACCCCGCCTTGATCTCTCTGCCTCTTCACGAGCCAGCCTGGTGAGGCCGTGCCTGAGGAAGCTCCGTGTCATCCGCCCCGCAAGGCTTGGCCCCTCACGAGGGTCTTGGGTCCGTGTTGGTGAAGATGGGCCGTGCTGGGCCCCCTTTTGAGCCACGCCGCAGGCTGCAGGCAGGCAAGTCTGGGGACCCCCGTTCCCAGAACGTCGACAAATGCAAAGCATGAAAACCGTGATGAGCCAAAGAGGCTCACCGCCGATGAGTTGCAAGTGGAATTAGAGAATGTCAGGCATATTACACCAGGAAACCATCCTAATAATGGTAGCGAGAAAAGGAAGCGTGGTAGGGCAGAAGAGAGATTATTGTTTACCCACAAGTCCACTTTGTGGGACTTGGAGTATTGGAAAGATTTGGATTTGCGGCATAATCTTGATGTGATGCACATCAAGAAAAATATATGTGACAACATTATCGGCACACTTCTTAATATTGAATGCAAGACGAAAGATACCTTAAAATCTAGGATTTATTTGACACACCTGGGTATCAGACAGGATTTGCAGGTGCAAGATGAAGGTAAACCACGGGATATGGCACCAATTGTGTACGTCTTGGACAAGGTAAAAAGAAAAGAATTCTGCAAGGTCCTGTCACGTGTGATATTCCCACATGGATTTGCTTCCAACCCTGAAAGGAGAGTTCGTGGAGATGGAGACAAGGTACAAGGGTTGAAAACACATGACCGCCACGTCCTACTTCAAAGGGTTTTACCTGTTATCCTTAGAGGATTGGGCCGCCCTGACTCATACAGAGCAATTGCAGAGTTGGGACAATTCTTTAGGGAACTTTGCAGTAGAAATATCAGGATAGATGCTTTGGAGAGTCTTAGAGACAAGATACCAACTATCCTATGCGACCTTGAGAAGATATATCCTCCAGCCTTCTTTGATGTGATGGTGCATTTGGCTGTTCATCTACCTGATGAGGCACTACTTAGAGGTCCAGTATAGTATGGCTGGATGTACCCTATTGAAAGGCGGCTAGGCACTTTCAAGGGCTATGTTAGGAATAGAGCTAGACCCAAGGGTTCCATTGCAGAGGCCTACATTGCTACAGAAGTGTTGACATTCTGCTCAAAATACATTGAAACAGCTGATCAGCTTAGCAAAGACGTGGATGAAGACAATCCTGGGCTCAATGTTTTCGATTATTCTGTTTGAGTTACAGGGAAGAGTCGACAAGAGGACAAACCTAAAGATTTGAACAAAATGGTTTGGTATGTGTTGAATAACTGTCCTGAGATACTACCTTATATCAAGTAAGTGCTAAGTACTGCAACTTATACATCGTAATCTACTAAACTTGCAACACATTCTTATATATTTAGATGTTTGATGCGATCACTATGTTGTGCAACATCGACAAAAAGGATTTACTGCCACAAAATCTAAGAAACATTGACAAACTGGTTATGGCAGGATTTGCGAAATGGTTCAAGAGCCATGTAAGCTTTTGAATTGCACTGTCAGTTTTTTTAATATATTGAGTACGTAAGATGATCAGCTTGTCTATTTTCTAACCATAGGTTAGGAAGATGCGGGAGGATGGGCATGCAATTGATGATGCCTTTTACTCACTAGCAATGGGTCCTCATACTCGGGTAAGACATTATGAATCTTGCGTTGTTGGAGATGTGCGCTACAACACCCTTGCATGAGACGAAGGCAGGAAGACACAAAATAGTGCCATCACGAGCACGGATACGTATGACAAAGATACAACTGAAATGTATGCTAACATAACGGACATTGATAAGTTGCAGTATATCTCCAGTTTCGAGGATCATCGGTGTGTGGTTCTATTGTGCTGTCGTTGGTATAACCTGTTTTCCAGGATCGCAAAACCCAGAGCTGATGATTATTTCAAATCCATCAATGTCAAGGCGGCGTACCAAACCAACGAGCCTTTTTATTTTGGCAAATCAAGCAACACAGATATTTTTCTTGGAAGACACATTTGCACATAGCAATGACTGGTGAGTAGTGCAAAGGTTTGAGCAGAGGAATTCGTTTAATGAAGTTGCACAACAAGATGATGCTTACACTGCTCCCGATGTACAAGATAACACAGATGTTCCTAATATCTTTGAGAACCATCACGTCAATGACACCGGCGAAAAGATTGCTTGTCGTGTTGTGGACATACAAAGTTGATCAAGAAAAAGCCAATGTTCGAGGACGCTGAGGACGAAGAAGAAGATGACACCGTGGGGAATTATGATTCAGACTAATACACATGGCAAAGATGTTGACGCTGCTACTGCGGATGATGATTACATTGCTTTTGTCGTATTTGCCTGTCAGAAGACGTTTTTTATCTACTATGTGAAATTGTGTTTGCTATGAAAACTGAAACCTGATGAACATGTTGTTTAGTATTTTCCTGTGAGAACATCACTTGTTATGTATGCCGATTTGTGTTTGGTAATTGTATGACGACTAAAACATGATGACATTGTTGTTTAGTTGTACTCATATTTGGCTGTGAAACTTGAATTTGATGACATAGTTTGCTGTTGGACTACAATTTGCTCGACGTCTTCGAATGAGAACAAAGCTGACCCGACAGGTCCTCTGCTAATTTATTTATTTATTACCAAAAGGGCCTCTGCTATTTATTTATTTATGAGCAAAAGGGGATACCCCTGATTTCCGTTAATAGAAATCATTAGATATTCACAACACTACGCCCAGCCTGCTAGACATGTTTCATTCATTAATAGTTTCAGCAAAGTGCTCATGTCATAGCCAATGAATACATCACGAGTGCCACATACATTGCAAATAAAGAGACAATCATCCTACAGAGCACATATATTTTGCCCATTATCTTCACAAGGTCTTTCATCTCCTCATTGCTGTCAAGGCCGTTCAATAGCTATTGCTTGGCCATGATCAGAGGAACTGCATCTTTAACCTTCTACTCTGCATCTTCCTCGTCTGCCGTTCCTTCAATTACTTGTCCAACACCCCAACCTGCTGGTATTGGGATTCCTCGGCTAGCCAAATAATTAGCATAGTTGCACTCCCCTAGATCAGCAACTTCCCAGAAATACAAATCACACGAATCTTCCCTTTTCTGCATGAATCAAATTGGAAGATCATCAACCAAACTATTAAAAAATCAACAATTGAAAGCAGTAGAACAACACTTAGACATATTATTACCCCATGATTCGGGCGTTTGTAGAAGACTCGGCCATGGTTGAGGATTGTGGTTGAGACGCGATGGATGACTCTGCGTAATTTGCAGCAGTGGCACCACACCAACGGCAGCGGGTTGCGATGAGCAACCGGCTGCGGTGCGCGTGCCGGCGGGGGTGTGATGAGATCCACAGGCGATGGTACGGGTGGCGACTTGGCGCATATTTGGTTGTTGCCTGCTGAAGAGCAGGTGGACGAGCAGCCAGCGGACATGGTTGCTGCGGGCAGAGCTTCTGATGCTAGGCAGAGTAAGTAGAGAAGAGGAGAAGCGAACGTTGGATATGTCAGTTTCTTTACTTGCAGAGTAGCATAGCACCATATATATTCATAGTCTAGGTTTGTATTCGAACTAGCTACAGGAGCATCTCTCTCTCTTTTTCTAAAACTCAGCAACGTCTCTTTACTTCTACACTAGCTTGTTCTGTACGCCTTCTCAAGTCTTTGATTCCTCCAGCTGACATCTAGGACCCACCGAAAAGGCCTCTGTATTTCCCGAAAAAATGTGCCCCTGCTGACAGGTCGGACCTACCAGCTATCTTCGCACGCAAGGAAGTGTCTCCTTATTACGCACAAAAAAATGAATACTCTGCCTACCAGCTGGAACCCAGCATCGTGGGAGGCTGACTTGTGGGCCTACCAAGTTGACGGGGACGGAGAGCTTTGTCAACTTAGTCAATATGAACGATTCTAGCTCTAGTTACCATATGATGTTCATCCAACGACAGTAGTGCTTCTTCAACCTTTGGTCTTCTTGCTCCAGCCGCCCAAACCAGCGCCGGTCGTGCCACGTGCTCCTGCCTCCCGTGGCCGGCTGTGATGCCGCGAAGGCCTCACCGCCCCTACTACTCCCACCGCTAGCCAGGCCATCCCTCTACTCACCCACACCCCCTGTTATTCTGCGGTGACGGCAGCCTCACACCGCAGCCGAACCAGTGAACCCTCGTACTCCTCTCTGCGTGGGCATCCACTGCCGCGTCTTCCCCGGCTCCGCGTCATCCCCTTCCTAGGCCTCGCCGTCGTCCACCGACTTGGTGCTCTCGGCGTGGCGTGGTCAATGCGGTTAATGACCTATTTCCATCAGAAGAGTACTGTACGTGGAAAGGCTGACAGCTGGGTCCACGGCCATAGCTGGGTCCATGGCCATAGCCCTGTTTTTTTGTGATTTGCCAAGTAAGTCGCTTTGTCAGGCCTGTTGGGCTGCAAATCTTTCAAGACGAGGAGAGCTTCATTCGGCTGGCCGAGAAAATGGCCTATCCGTAATGAGAAATGGGTTGTACATTTTTAAAACATATCAAACCGGCAATTAGTTTCAAATTTATTTTTTTCATTTCGAGATTTTAAATTGCATTGATTTTCATGCGTGGACAATTTGTTGGATTTTATATTGATAGACATTTATTTTTAAAATCAGTTTGAATGTGACTCGAAATTCTGGGATTAAAAACAGTTCGGACCGCACCGAAATATGCAAAATTTGGTATAATGATTTAACCGTGGCCACAATATGGGCTGTAATGCTAACAAAAAGAATATGGGCTCCAAAAAAACCTTAAGAATTAGCAAATGGGCTGTAAATTATTAGAAATAATGGCAGATGGGTTGTATGATGTTTTCCACAGATTTGAGGCTTTCCTAAAGAAGGTTAACGCACAAGCAGCGACTGTTGGATGTCCATCCAACGGCCATCGTGCTTCTTCAATCTCTGCTCTTCCTGCTCCAGCCGCTCAAACAAGCACCGGCGGGACTGCCTGCTCTCTCCTCCTCGCGGCCGGCTGTGCTGCCGCACAGGCCTCACCGCCCCACCGTACTCCCATCGCTGGCCTAGCCATCCATCTACTCACCCACACCTGCTGTTATTCTCCAGTGACGGCAGACGAACCAGTAAACCCTCGTACAGTTGTATTCCCCTCTGTGTGGGAAACAACTGCCGAGTCTTCCCTGCCTCCATGTTGTTCCCTTCCTAGGCCTCGCTGTCATCCACCAACCTGGTGCTCTCGGCGTGGCCTGGTCAACATGGTCAACGACCGACATGCATTTGAAGTGGATAATACGTGGAGAGGCTGAAAGCTGGGTCCACGGTCGCATGCAAGGAAATGCCTCCTTATTACGCGCAAAATAATGATTCCTCCACCTGACATCTGGGACCCACCGAAAGGGCCTCTGTATTTCGCGAAAAAAACGTTACCGCCGCTGACAACTTGGACCCACAAGCTATATCTTCGCACGGAAGGAAGTGCCTTCTTATTACGCACAAAAAAAATGAATACTCCCCCTGCTAGCTGGGACCCAGTATAGTGGTAGGCTGACTTGTGGGCCTACTAAGTTGACGGGGACGGAGGGCATTGTCAACTTAGTCAATATGCATGATTCTAGCTCCAGTGACCATACGATGTCCATCCAATGGCCGTACTGCTTCTTCAACCTCTGGTCTTCTTGCTCCAGCCGCCCAAACCAGCGCCGGTCGTGCCTCGTGCTCCTGCCTCCCGTGGCCGGCTTCGATTCGGCGGAGGCCTCACCGCCCCCTACTACTCCCACCGCTGGCTAGGCTATCCCTCTACTCACCCACACCCCCTATTATTCTGCGGCGATGGTAGCCTCACACCGCAGCGAATGAGTGAACCCTCGTACTCCTCTCCGTGTGGGCATCCACTACCGCGTCTTCCCCAGCTCCGCGTGTACCCTTCCTAGGCCTCGCCGTCGTCCACCGCCCTGGTACTCTCGGCGCGGTGTGGTTAACGTGGTCAATGTCGTGGTTCTAAGTCTGACAGTAATGTAGGGGGTAGGTATGGAGAGGCAAGATCTTAGCTATGGAGTAGTTGTAAGCACATGAGGTTTACGAGTTCAGGCCCTTCTCGGAGGAAGTAATAGCCCTACGTCTCGAAGCCCGGAGGCAGTCGACTGGATTATGTGTGTATGAATTACAGGGGTGCGAACCCTTTACACTAAGGAGGGGGTGGCTTATATAGAGTTCGCCAGACCCCTCCGGCCCTCAGTTATGTAGGGTTTTAAGTACATTAAGGTCGGGCGTTACTGGTAACACCACTAATAAAGTGCTATGATGACCATAAAAGCTAGTTAATGACCGACCGTTAGCGTGCGGAGTGACTTTAGGTCTCCTGGCCGTCGAGTGGTTGGATCTTCGTCGAGTGATTGCTTCTTGGTCGAGTGTCTTCGAGTCTGTCGAGTGGAACACCTCCAAGTCGATTGAAAGGTGATTTCTTCTAGAGATGTCCTTGGGTAGGGCAGTTAGGACAGGTCCATGACCCTACCCTAGGTACATAGCTTCATCATTAGCCCCCGAATGGATCGAGGTTTGAGTGGGGAAGGAGTTGAGAACTTCTCCGACTCATTTTTCATGCCATGAGCATATCTTGTTTCGGATCAATGAACCTGAGTGACGACAACAACTTCCTTTTTAGTCGCCTTGATCCATTCTTAGTTTTTTGTCGAGTGAGTTTCTTTACTTGAAAAGCTCCGAGTGACGGTGTCGAGGAGATCTTCCGTCTGACAAGTTGTTCTCCCGCCTGCGGATTTTGTGGGATTCGAATTTTGGGAAGCGCGTGGGACGGGGGAGGCCGCAGTAATCGGATGGGATAGGGCGAAGCCGCCTTGATCTCCGCGCCACCTTTTTCGCCACGTATCACGCGCGCGACTATTGCGGTATTTGACAGGATCGTTCGGGCCTACCAGTCAGCCACTCGGAAGTAACCTCATATAAGGCGTCGGACCGGGGTTTCTTGAACCGTGCGTTCTCATTTCCTCTTCTCCTCTTCAGGCTTCTCCATCGTGCTCGCTCCCGCCCCAGCACCGCCGCTCCGTACGTTACTCGCCGGCGATTATGGGGAAGGAGAAGACGGTGGCTCTGGAGCGGGCGAAGAAGGTGACGGCTAAGGTGAAGGGGAAGGCGACCAGTCGGGGTGGATCTTCCTCACGAGCCAGCCTGCCGAAGGGCTGGATCCAGGGCGACTGGATCCACTTGACGATCCGCCAAGAAGACCTCGACGACCTAGCCGACGGAGGACTGATCCCCCATGGATCAGCGCGGCTTCCGGGGAAGGAATCCGAGCCGCAACCTCGGGAGGGTGAGCGCGTTCTCCTTGCCACCCACGTCGACCGTGGGTTTTCCTTGCCTCCTCACCCTTTCTTTCGGGGATTTCTGAATTTCTTTGGGGCACAACTCCACCACTTCACTCCCAACACAATCGTCTATCTCACTGCTTTCGTGTCTTTGTGCGAGAATTTCTTGGGTTGTCGGCCTCACTGGGGTCTTTTCAATCACATTTTCACCTGTCGTTCTCAGACGGTGAAAAAGGCCAATCCGAGTGATGAGAGAACACAAGTAATTCAGATGTGTGGGGGTCTTGGTGTTTAGATGAGAGGGAAAAGTTCCTTTCCAGCCATGATTCTTCCCGACTCGGTCCGCGGATGGAAGTCGACCTGGTTTTACTGCAAAGACCAGCCGACGCCAGGGCAGTCGACTGGCCTCCCTCCTTTTACCATGGACCGAGTGAGGAAACCCTCCTCTTTGAAGGTGATCTCGGAGGAGAAGGCGCAAGTTAGGGTGCTGGTCGAATGGGTGGTCCAGCTTATCTGTGACGGGGTCACTGCTATTGATCTCTTGGAGGTTTTCCTTCGGCGGCGCATCCAACCTCTTCTCGAGACCATCAGATGTGGATGTATTTGGGTCTTGACGACACCACTCGGATTCACCCGGAGGAGGTCGATGACGACACACTGGAGGGGTGGCCGGCGGGCATCACCGGAAACAAGGACAACCCCAGGGGAGCCAGGAGAGTTCCTCCATTCGACTAGTCCCATGAACCAGAAAAGGTCCAATTCTGAGCTTTTGATTATAATCTGAATTCACTCGTGCAGCTGTCTATACTGCGTCGACTGACTTTATTCTTCCTGCTTTCTTTCAGGCCCTTATCGAAATGTACTCAGTGCCCAACGGAGAGCAAGAGCAAGACCCGGAAGCAGAGGCGAGCGGCAGCGACAGTGGTGAATGGCATTCTGACGGAGAAGGGGACGAAGAAAGCGACGAATCAAGTGAAGAAGAAGAAGTCGAGTCGCCTCCTCGCAGGGAGAGGCGATCCAAGCTTGACCAAGAACGATCGAGCGCCCGTGAAATGCGATTGTTCAGACTGGTCAGTCTTCAAAGCGTCCTCAGACATCTTCACCAATCCCAACTGAGCATCCCAAAGTTGCAGAGCAGAAGCCTCAGAAGGCATTGCCGAGGATTAAGATTGACATCCCTGTCGCTTCTGCGTGAGTGTCTCCCTTTGTATTCACTCGATGCTCCGTGCTGTTTATTTTTTCTTGATTTAGCCATACGAACTTTGGAACTGGCAGCGCTACTACTTCCAGGACCTCAGCTTACAGGGATGAGGATGAGGTAATGGAGGATGCAGTCACTTCCAATCTGGGTATGATTTCTGTCATTCTGTCTTTATTTGGTCGACTCAACTGCAATGTGTACCATTGGGTGATATGATTTTGGCGATTGATCTTTGAACATCTCCTAATGTTATTGACCTCCCCGATGATGATGATGAAGAGCCTGAGAGGCCTTTGACGAGGAAAGCTCCTGCAAGCAAGGTGCCACAGTCGACGCCGATGGCGGAACCAGTCGTTCAGGACGCTGGTGATGCCAATCGGGGATCTGTTACCTTCGCCGTACCATTGTTGAGTGCCCTGCCTTCTTCGTCGACTAATCAAGCTCCTGCCGACCCACCTTCAGTTTTTGCGATCCATCATGTCCCAGAGGACGAAGTGAACGCTGCCAAGGAAGCCATACGCCAGGCGGGCATTATGATGGAGACGATGAAGGTGGTGCGGGACGCCAGTCAGGCCGCCTATGATGCCAGCTCGGCTCTCCAAAGCAATGTTCAGGTTAGTTAGTCACCACTTGTTCTGTTAGGATATGCTATCTGAAGACTCTCTTTCCGAAAATCTTTGCATCTGTACACCCACTGGGTGCGTCGATTGAATTTTTGGACTAGTGGGGGCACGCTGAGTGCACCCACTGGGTGTAGTCCCCGAGACTATGATGGACTACTGGGAGTCGACTGTAGTCTTTGTATTTTGATTCTTTCGCTCGATCTGGTCTGGCCGTGTCGAGTGTAAACCGAACTGGTGGGGGCACGCAAAGTGCACCCACTGGGTGTAGTCCCCGAGACTATGGTGGACTGCGGACAGTCGACCGTAGTCTTAATATTTATTGTCTTTATTGTTTTTTGCTGTCAAATAACTTCCCCTCCCTGATTGCGAAAATCTTGTGATCTTGGAGCTAGCTTTGCTGACTTGGAGAAACAGCAGATCCAACTAAACCTTGACTTGGAATTGGCTCAACAAAATCTGAAAAAAGCTCAAGACGAGGCCGCTGGTATGGAAGGTAACTGATTGCCGACTGAACTTCAATATATCTCTTTGGTCTTTTTTTTGATTCGATTATTTCTTTTACAGAGAAAATGAAGTTGGCTCTGGACAAGAAGGACTCGGACCTCGCCGCCGCGCAAAAAGCAGCCCAAGACAAAACCGCTCTCGCAGACAAGAAGCTTTCTTCAGTTGGAACGCTTGAAGGAGAGGTCACTAGACTGACATCTTGTCTTAATGAAGCTAACCACGAAGTGACCAGCCTGAAGAAGGATAAGGTCGCCCTGAACGAAAAGTTGGAGTCTGCAATCCGCAAGAGGAACGGCACAGAAGCTTATCTGAGGACCCTTGCCAAGAAGCTTTATCTCGTGCTGGGAGGTATTTCTTTTAATCCGACTATGTTGTTGCTTGCCATCGGATTTTGCTCGGTTGATTGAACTGACTTTTGGCTGCAGAACTTGTCAAGACTTTGATGAAGAAACTGGAAGGGTCGAGACGGGTGTAGACCCTATCGCTTCCCCGGTCTGCGACGAAACTGTGATGAACGTGCTCCGACTGGAGTCCCGTGTCGCCAGCGCCACAAGCTACCTCGCACACCTGAAGGAGGTTGTCTCTCGAATCGACTCGACGCTTTGGCCGGGGGCGACGCTTCAGAATGATCCGGAATCTCTAATGACTCGACTGAACGAGATCCCTGACCGAGTGCAAGAATGGAAGAAATCCTCCGCCCGGTGTGGTGCTGATGTGGCTCTGTCTTTGGTTCGTGTCCACTGCAAGGAGGCGCGACAGGATAACCTAGCAGCAATCAAGGTCGCCAACACCCAGAGGCATGACTTCCGATCTTTTATGGAGACTTTTAATGCTGCAGCCACTCGGATCGCCGACGGCGTCGACCTGGACGAGTTCGTCGAGCCTGCCAGTCCTCCTCCTACGGAGTGAACAAACTTTTATGCCCCACCTTAAATTTGCCTCGGAATGCCGAGTGGTTTTTGTAACCATTAAAATCTTTCGGGCTGAATGCCCGAGCACTTCGATCTGTGGTCTGGAACCTTTAGGATTTGTCTGAACTTGGTTTATCGTTGAATATCTTCATGAATTCTCCGTCGAGTGGAACTCGTTCTTCACTCGAGACAACTTCTGTATTTGTGGCGCAGCTCCGAAGGAAAAGGTAGCAGTCGACCTGCACCTCTTCGTCCTTGCGGGTCGGGATGGAGCGCACGTTGTATTTGTGGCGAAGCTCCGAAGGAGAAGGTGGCAGTTGACCTGCACCTCGCCGTCCTTGCGGGTCGGCATGGAGCGCATGTTGTATTTGTGGCGAAGCTCCAAAGGAGAAGGTGGCAGTCGACCTGCACCTCGTCGTCCTTGCGGATCAGGATGGAGCGCACGTTGTATTTGTGGCGAAGCTCCGAAGGAGAAGGTGGCAGTCGACCTGCACCTCGTCGTCCTTGCGGATTGGGATGTGTTTCGTACTTAGGCGAGTACTGGACTGCAGCTAAGCCTCAAAGTGGGAGGGTCTCTCTCCACTCGGTAGGATTTTTTAAACTTAGGCGAGTACTGGACTGCAGCTAAGCCTCCGAGTGGGAGGGTCGCTCTCCACTCAGTAGGATTTTTCAAACTTAGGCGAGTACTTGACTGCAGCTAAGCCTCCGAGTGGGAGGGTCGCTCTCCACTCGGTAGGATTTCTCAAACTTAGGCGACTACTGGACTGCAGCTAAGCCCCCGAGTGGGAGGGTCCCTCTCCACTCGGTAGGATTTTCAAATACTTAGGCGAGTACTGGACTGCAGCTAAGCCCCCGAGTGGGAGGCTGGCTCACAACTCGATAGGATTTTCAAACTTAGGCGAGTACTGGACTGCAGCTAAGCCCCCGAGTGGGAGGCTGGCTCACCACTCGGTAGGATTTTCAAACACTTAGGCGAAACGAGTTTGCAGCTAAGCCTCCGAGTGAGAGGCTGGCTCACCACTCGGTAGGATTTTCAAACACTTAGGCGAAACGGGTTCGCAGCTAAGCCTCCGAGTGAGAGGCTGGCTCACCACTCGGTAGGAAATTATTTTTACAAACTTAGGCGAAACGGATTCGCAGCTAAGCCACCCACTGGGGGATTTCTCACGCAAACAAAAACAATAACAATCACTGGGAAAATTATAACGCTCTTGTCTTTGACAAATAAACTACAGAAGTTTTTCTTATTACATCTCATCCGAGTGAGAATTCAAGTATAAAAGGGGCGGAGCAGCTCCGCATTCTAGGCTCGTGGCTCATCAATCTAGCGATCGACATTATAAAGGTGGTACGCTCCATTGTGGAGGACTCTGGTGACTATGAAGGGGCCTTCCCAAGTAGGAGCGAGTTTGTGTGGTTTCTGTTGATCCACTCGGAGGACCAAGTCTCCTTCTTGGAAGGCTCGACTCTTCACATTTCTGGCATGAAATAGACGCAAGTCTTGCTGATAGATGGTCGATCGGATCATGGCCATTTCTCTTTCTTCTTCCAGGAGGTCGACTGCGTCCTGCTGGGCTTGTTCTGCTTCATCTTCAGAGTAGAGCTCGACTCGGGGCACGTTGTGAAGCAGGTCACTCGGCAAAACTGCTTCGGCTCCGTAGACCAGAAAGAATGGGGTTCTTCCAGTCGATCGGTTCGGGGTTGTCCTCAATCCCCAAAGAACTGATGTAAGCTCGTCGACCCATGCACCTGCTGCGTGCTTGAGATCGCGCATCAGTCGGGGTTTCAGTCCTTTGAGAATTAAGCCGTTTGCTCTTTCCGCTTGTCCATTCGACTGGGGGTGAGCGACTGAAGCGTAGTCGACTCGTGTACCTTGAGAGGCGCAAAAGGCTCTGAATTTGTCAGAATCGAAGTTTGACCCATTGTCAGTGATGATGCTATGCGGAACTCCATATCTCAATATCAACTCTCTGAAGAAACTGATAGCAGTGCAAGCATCAAGGTTCTTCATAGGCTTAGCTTCAATCCATTTGGTGAACTTGTCGACTGCTACTAGCACATGAGTGAAGCCGCTCCTGCCCGTTCTCAGTGGTCCAACCATGTCCAGTCCCCAAACAGCGAAGGGCCAGATGAGTGGAATGGTTTTCAGGGCTGATGCGGGTTTGTGCGACATATTGGAGTAAAACTGACATCCTTCACATTTGTAGACTATCTCTTTCGCCATTTCATTCGCCCTTGGCCAGTAGAATCCCGCTCAGTATGCTTTAGTCACAATGGTCCAAGAGGACGCATGATGACCACAGGTCCCCGAGTGGATATCATCAAGGATTATCTGACCTTCTTCTGGTGTTATACACTTCTGACTGACTCCAGTCGCGCTTTCTCTATACAACTGTCCCTTTATGACTGTAAAGGCCTTGGATCGACGGACGATCTGTCGAGCCTCTTCTTCGTCCTCTGGGAGTTCTTTCCTTAGGATGTACGCGATGTACGGTACCGTCCAGCCAGGAGTGATGACCAAAACTTCCATGATCAGGTCGACCACAACTCGAACTTCAACTTCAATCGGATCCGTGGCACTTTTTGGCTGCGGGGCTTCTTCAGTGAAGGGATCCTCCTGAACTGATGGTGTGTGGATGTGTTCCAAAAACACATTGCTGGGAATGGCTTCTCTTTTGGAACCTATTTTCGCTAAATCATCAGCTGCTTGATTTTTCAGTCGGGGTATGTGATGAAGTTCTAACCCCTCGAATTTCTTCTCCAGCTTTCTCACTGCATTGCAATAACCATTCATGGCTGGACTTTGACATCCCACTCCTTCATCACTTGATTAACCACCAAATCTGAGTCGCCATAGACCATGAGGCGACGGACGCCGAGTGAAATGGCCATGCGCAACCCATATAAAAGTGCTTCATATTCTGCTTCGTTATTGAAGGAATCAAAGTGGATTTGAAGAACATATCTGAGCTTATCTCCTTGGGGGGAGACCAATACTACCGCGGCACCGGAACCATTCAGCATTTTGGAACCGTCGAAGAACATGGTCCAATGCTCTGAGTGAACCTGAGTCGGCAGTTGTTGTTCAATCCACTCGGCGATGAAATCCGCTATTGCTTGGGACTTGATAGCTTTCTTTGCCTCAAACTTGATATCTAGAGGAAGGAGTTCAATCGCCCATTTTGCCACTCGACCAGTTGCATCTCTGTTGTGTAGGATCTCTGACAATGGAGCGTCGCTGACAACTGTAATGGAATGATCAGAGAAGTAGTGAGCAACCTTCTTCGTGGTCATATAAATCCCATATACAAGCTTCTGATAATGAGGATATTGTTGCTTCGACGGGGTCAAAACTTCAGAAACATAATATACTGGGCGCTAAACTTTGAAGGCTTTTCCTTGTTCTTCCCGCTCGACCGTAAGTACCATACTGACGACTTGTCCTATGGCTGCGATGTAAAGCAGCAAAGGCTCTTTGCTGATTGGGGCAGCAAGCACCGGCTGGGTGGAGAGCAGAACTTTGAGCTCTGCAAACGCTGCATCAGCTTCAGGAGTCCACTCGAACTTGTCTGACTTCTTCATCAATCGGTAAAGAGGCAATGCCTTTTCACCGAGACGAGAGATGAATCGACTTAAAGCGGCCAAGCAACCAGTAAGCTTCTGGACGTCGTGCACGCGCACAGGACGTTTCATCCGGAGTATAGTACCGACTTTTTTTGGATTGGCATCGATTCCCCATTCGGAAACGAGAAAGCCGAGTAACTTTCCGCCAGGAATTCCGAATGTGCACTTTGATGGATTAAGCTTGATATCATACCTCCTGAGGTTGGCAAAGGTTTCAGCAAGGTCAGTCAACAGGTCGGAACCCTTCCGTGACTTGACCATAATATCATCCATGTATGCTTCCACATTCCGACTGATTTGAGTGAGCAAACACTTCTGAATCATCCTCATGAATGTGGCTCCGGCATTCTTGAGGCCGAATGGCATGGTAACATAACAGAAGCACCCGAATGGAGTGATGAAAGTTGTTTTGATCTTGTCAGGTCCATACAGACGGATCTGATGGTACCCGGAATAGGCGTCTAAAAAAGACAGTCGCTCACATCCCGCAGTCGAGTCGACTATCTGATCGATGCGGGGGAGAGGAAAATGATCTTTCGGGCAGGCCCGATTGATATGTTTAAAGTCAATGCACATGCGAAGTGACTTGTCCTTCTTGGGGACCATGATAACGTTGGCGAGCCACTCGGAGTGGTAAATCTCTCGGATGAACTCCGCTGCTAAGAGCCGAGCCACCTCCTCACCAATAGCCTTTCTCTTCTGGACGGCGGACCATCAGAGGTGTTCTTTGACAGGTTTCACTTTTGGGTCGACTCATAGGCGATGCTCAGCCAGCCCCCTGGGAACACCCGGCATGTCAGAAGGCTTCCATGCGAAGATGTCCCAGTTCTCACGGAGGAACTGGACGAGCGCTTCTTCCTATTTGGAGTCGAGTGTTGTTGAGATATGAGTCGGAGCAACACTAGGATCGATCGGGTGAATGTGAACCGGCTTCGTTTCACCAGACGACTAAAAAGCTGATTCTATAGCGGGCTTCTTGGCTCGCAACAAATCACTCGGGTCTATAGTCTTCTGGTACTCCTGCAGCTCCACCACTGCCATCTAAGCATCAGCGATCCTTGAGCCTTTCTGAAAACACTCTTCTGCTTTCTTCCGATCACACCTTTGGGACCAGGCATCTTCAATTTGAGATACACATAACATGGTCGAGCCATGAAGCGTGCATAAGCTGGCCTGCCCAAAATAGCGTGATAAGCACTCTGGAAATCCACAACTTCGAACATCAACTTTTCTTTGCGGTAATTCTTGGATTCACCGAAAACCACATCAAGAGCAATTTGGCCGAGTGACTCAGCCTTCTTCCTAGGAATGACTCCATGGAAACTCATGTTGCTGGTACTGAGTCTGGACATCGGAATGCCCATCCCTTTCAACGTCTCAGCATACAGTATGTTCAAACCACTGCCACCATCCATCAAGACTTTGGTCAATTGAGTGCCTTCAACAACTGGGTCGACCACCAAAGCTTGCCTCCCAGGGGTGGCAATGTGCGTTGGGTGATCGGACTGGTCGAATGTGATGGCAGTCTGAGACCACTTCAGATAACTAGGTGTCGCCGGAGCAACCATATTCACCTCACGGTTGATAACTCTCAGTCGACTTTTGCTTTCAACATCAGCAAAAACCATCAAGGTGGAATTGACCTGGGGGTATCCATCATCACTGTCTTCCTTGTCCTCAACTTTGTTCGACTCCTTCTCCTTATCTTTGGGCTGTTTGCCCTGGAACTGCTGGATCAAGAGCCGACACTGTCGAGTGGTATGTTTCGGGTGAATGAACTTACCCTCTTCATATTTCTTGGTGTGGATGTGACATGGCAAATCCAACACATCATTTCCGTCTTGGTCTTTAACTTTCTTGGGGTTCCAAGGCCCTTTGGGTTTCCCCTTAAACTTTCTTTGAGTTACAGCCAAGGCTTCCCCAGGAGCAGCTGGCTCGGCTTTCCGCTTCTGTTTCCAATTGGAATTTCCTCCTCCGGTTTCTTGGGCGACTGACTTGTGCTTGCCACTCCGGAGTCGATCTTCATCTTCACCATTAGCGTACTTGGTGCCAATCTCCATCATCCGATTCAGAGACATGTCTCCGGTTCGACTGAATTTCAGATTCAGTTCTTTGTACTGGACACCTTCTTTGAAGGCACAGACTGCTTGGTGATCAGGCACATTCTCTACCGTGTGATGTAACGTGATCCATCTCTGGATGTAATCCCTCAAAGTTTCATTCGGCTTCTGCACGCAAGACCGCAGTTCCGTCAGCCCTGCCGGTCGCTTGCATGTTCCTTCAAATGTGGTGACAAACACTCGGGCGAGATCTTCCCAAGTGTAAATGCTGCTGGGTGCTAACTGATTCAGCCACGCTCTGGCCGAGCCCTCCAACATGAGAGGCAGGTGCTTCATGCCAGTTCATCATTGCCACCGCCAATCTGGACAGCCACTCGGTAGTCTTCAAGCCAAGTATTGGGCTTGGACTCACCAGTGAACTTACTGACTCCAGTCGCGATCCTGAAGTTGGGAGGAATCACAGCGGCCCTGATGGCTCTACTAAAGCACTCTGGCCCTGAAACATGTACTCTGCTGCTGGTAGGTGCATCTCTGTCATGACCTTCTCGGTGAGCTCTGTTCCTGTGGACCAAACCCTGAACGAGAATGGATCTCGCATCAAAGCATGGTTCCCTGGGGTCGACTGGAATCCTTCGCCCAACACTATGAGGGCGCCTTTCATCCTGTTGTCGAGGCACATACGATCCACTCCTCGGGGGAGGGGTGGGCACTCAACGTCGATCGTCACGATCGAGTCGGTGATCATACTGCTCACGGTTTCTGTACTGATCACGCCGGTCCCCACGTCCCTCACGCCTCGGGGGCAATCTTGGGCTATGAGCCGACTGGACTGTGTCTGCAGCAATGGATCTGCTATGAATCCTATTCCGCGACTGAGAAACAGCGGAATTCTGGTCTCCTGCTGCCCAGAGTAATGCTCTGATCTGCAGCAAGCCTCTGCCAGCCTCTGACTGGGAAGGCTGAATCGACTCTGCTATGCGGGCTGCAGCTGCTAAATTCTGAATCGGAGTTTGATATACCTGCGGGGGCGGAAAGAGCTGACGTCGACTGGATTCTGGAACCCGTTGTCGCGCATGCTTGTCGAGTGCTCGCTGGAGGTTCTCCAGTCGAGTGCGCTCAGCCAAGTTTGCCAGGTGCGTGTCCTCCAAGGCACGAGCCTCGGGGGTTTCTCCAACGATAGGAGTGTGCAGTGCATCCATGTTCCGGCGACGAAGTTCTTCTCTCTGCAGCGACGTGAGAGGCTCGGGGAGATATTCCTCATGGGGATGCGACGAGTCGCCACCACCCGCGCCTCAGTCGGTGCGGTGAAAACCGGGAGGACTGCGCGGCCCATCGACCATCAGAACCTCCGCCGTCGGATCACTACTGTCGCACTCGGATGCGGTCTCTGCGGAGCCAGTCGACAGGTCGAACAGGCCATAGAGGGATTCGTCGGGCTCGATTGCCGCGACTTGAGGGGTGGTCGACTGACATGCCACCACGTGTCTCACCCACCGCTGATGTCCCGACCGACCGGAGCGCTTGCGCCCGCGGAAAACAGGGAGGGTGGACAACACAGGGGCTGACCGATAATGGGTCGACGGTTGCCGCAAGAGGACGCCGTGGACGCATGCGCGAAAGTGCGTTGCCCGCGGACAGGGAGTGCGTTGACGTTGAGCGGAGCCTCTTGAAGCCAAGCGGGGTCGTCGGCGATGAACGTGAGCACACCGAGATGGATCTCGCGGCCCTCCACCAAAACTCCGCCAGAAACAATGATGATTTGGATCGGAAAAGATGGCAACTCCTCCAACAAATCGCTAAGACACCCCCCCCCACGGTGGGCGCCAACTGTCGTGGTTCTAAGTCTGACAGTAATGTAGGGGGGTAGGTATGGAGAGGCAAGATCTTAGCTATGGATTAGTTGTAAGCACACGAGGTTTACAAGTTCAGGCCCTTCTCGGAGGAAGTAATAGCCCTATGTCTCGGAGCCCGGAGGCGGTCGACTGGATTATGTGTGTATGAATTACAGGGGTGCAAACCCTTTACACTGAGGAGGGGTGTGGCTTATATAGAGTTCGCTAGACCCCTCCGGCCCTCAGTTATGCAGGGTTTTAAGTACATTAAGGTCAGGCGTTACTGGTAACGCCCCTAATAAAGTGCTATGATGACCATAAAAGCTACTTAATGACCGACCGTCAGCGTGCGGAGTGACTTTAGGTCTCCTGGCCGTCGAGTGGTTGGATCTTGGTCGAGTGATTGCTTCTTGGTTGAGTGTCTTCGAGTCTGTCGAGTGGAACACCTCCAAGTCGATTGAAAGGTGATTTATTCTAGAGATGTCCTTGGGTAGGGCAGGTAGGACAGGTCCATGACCGTACCCTAGGTACATAGCTTCATCAGTAAAGGACCGACTTCCATCAGAAGAGTACTTTACGTGGAGAGGCTGACAGCTGGGTCCACGACATCCGCAAGGAAGTGCCTACTTATTACGAAGAAAATAATTATTCCTCCACCTGATAGCAGGGACCCACTGGACGGGCCACCGTATTTGGCGAACAAAAGGTTTCCCCCCTGACTATTGGGATCCACTGGACGGGCCAACGTATTTTGGGAAAAAACGCCCCCCCCCCCCCCCCGCTCACAGCTCGGACCCATCGAAGGTGCCTCCTTATTACACACAAAAAAATGAAAACTCCCCCTTCTAGTTGGGACCCACCTTGGGGGGAGGCTGACTTGTGGGCCTACTAAGTTGACGGGGATGGAGTGCTTTGTCAACTTAGTCAATATGAATGATTCTAGCTCCAGTGACCGTACGATGTCCATCCAACGGCCCGTGTGCTTCTTCAACCTCTGGTCTTCTTGCTCCCGCGGCCCAAAGCAGCGCCGGTCGTGCCGCATGCTCTTGCCTCACGTGGCTGGCTATGCTGCCACGGAGGCCTCACCGCCCCTACTGTTCCCACTGCTGGCCAGGCCCTGCGACGATGGCAGCCTCACACCGCAGCCGAACCAGTGAACCCTCGTACTCCTCTCCACGCGAGCTTCCACTGTCGCGTCTTCCCCGGCTCCGCATCATCCCCTTCCTAGGCCGCACCGTCGTCCACCGCCCTGGTGCTCTCGGCATGGCAAGGTCAACATGGTCAAGGAACGGCTTCCATCAGACGTGGACTGTACGTGGAGAGGCTGACAGCTGGGTCCACGACCGCAAAATAATTATTCCTCCACCTGACAACAGGGACCCACCAGACGGGCCACCGTATTTCGTGAAAAAAACGTTCCCCCCTGACTGCTGGGACCCACCAGCTACATCTTCGCATGCAAGGAAGTGTGTCCAGGCAAAAAAAAGGATTCGCCCCCTAACTGTTGGGACCCACCAGCTACATCTTCGCACGCAAGGAAGTGCCTGACAGTCGGGACCCACCTGGTCGAAGCGTACGTAGCATTGTCATTCTGGTCGCGAACGTGTACGTACATATTGGTCGATGTAGAGGCGCGCACGTGTCGTAGTAGAGGCGCGCACGTAGCATGTACACATACGTGCAGCGGCCAGTGTGCAAGAAAGAAAATACGGCCACGTACGTACATACAGGTAGGGTCTCGAATGCCTACTCACGCATACGTACGGCCAGGCCTCGTGTACATGGCCGGGTCGGAACGGAGAAATACCGTCACCGTCGTGTTCATGGGGAGCCAACCGGCTAGGTCGGAACGGAATGCATCGTCGTGTTCATCGGGAGGGCTTGGACGAAACAGCCCATGGAAATGAGGCCTGGCGTACCGCAGAACGGAGGAAACGACCTTGTGTTCAACCGGCCACGTTCGAAACGGGATCCTGTTCATCGGGAGGGGTCTGGCGTACCGCAAAATGGAGGAAACGGACCTCCTACGGTCGAAACGGGGGTACTGTTGATCGGGAGTGGTGTGGCGTACTGCAAAACGGAGGAAACGAACTTGTGTTGGAGCGCTACGATCGAAACGGGGGTCCTGTTGATCGGGAGGGGTGTGGCGTACCGCAAAATGGGACTCCATGGGATACTGTTCATCTTCACCGTTGACCCCCTGCAGCCTCTACGGGCTACTGTTCATCCACCGTCGACCTGCTCCCGCCTCCACCTGCGACTGTTCATCCACAGGCTCCTGTTCATCCATCCTCCACCGCGTGCTACTCCACCGGCTACTGTTCAACCAACCCTCTCCATGGCCTCCTTTTCAACCACCCCTCCACGGGCTACTGTTCATCCTGCCCTCCACGGTGTCCTGTTCATCCAGCCCCAACCGGCTCGATTGATCGAGGTACTGTTCATCCAGAGGCAACACCACGGGGTCCTGTTCATCCACCCCCACCGGGAACTTTTCATCCACCCCCCGCAACGCTCACTGTTCATCCAGAGGCAACATCGATCGGCTTCAGTTAGCAGCAGTAGCGAAGGAATCGCTTGATCGGGTTCAGTTAACAGCCATCGATCGATCGCTCGGGTTCAGGAACGCGTAGCCTGCAGTGCAATCGCTCGGGTTCAGTTAGAGCGCAACGCCTTGCTCGGGTTCAGTTAGAGCCCAACGCCTTGCGCACACGTGTGTATGTATGAGAGAAACGCGCATCGCTCGCCCCCCGACCACCCACCGTAACCGGGGACTCCCTGATATTTTTCGCGCCCTGGCTTCTACCACGGTTTTTTCCATCATGGACGGCCCAAAGAATGTCATGAAGCTGCGTCTCCACCCCATTTTCTATCATGATTTTTTGTCATAGAATTAGAACCCCACCACATCTATGATGATACCGGGTTTTGTCACAATTATCGTCATAGAAGTGTCATAAGTATGACAATTTTTTTTTGTTCGGCCCAAAATGTCACGGATGTGTCTTTTTTTGTAGTGCTCGATACTCGCGTGTGACGCTTTCTGTGGGCCCGCGAGGTTGTCGTCCATCACTTTGATGAACAGCCGGCAATGAGGTTAATTTGACCAGCAAGGTAGATTCTTTTTGTTTGTGTTATGGTGGTATATAGTACGCGTCGAAGAGTTGGCAGGAGACTAGCATATATACTATACGTATGCCGTGAACAAGTACACCTCACTCAGTGTCGGGGCTTTTTGGTTACCGAGGCACGTGCCACATCAAAATTGTCAAATTGGTTATTCAAACATCACACAACACCTTTTTGGGCCACATGCATATATATCCTAGCTAGGACACTCACGTGTGATGCTTCCATCTGTGGGCCCATGAGGCCATCGTCGATGCATGCATGCATGCATCACTATGACCTACATCGGGAGAGGTTAATTAATTTCACTGTCGATGAGGATTCTTTTGGGTTGTACATATATTACGGCAGGAGCATATAGTATGCGGTGAAGAGGGGGGAAGGGGACCATCATATGTAGTACGCTTGATATGAACCTCTCTTTGTGGGGGTGCATGGTTTATGGTTTTTGAGGCATGTGGCACATCAAAGTTGTGCATTTTGGGTATTCAACATATATATGTTTGGCCCACATGCAAAGTGGTGGTGGTTGTCCTCTCGCACCCACTTAAGCAGTTATCAGCGCTATCGATGCTTTCCATATGTGGGCCCGCTTGGTTCATCACTGTTGGGGGATGGGGTCCCGGCAAACCCTTAAGGTTTGAACACTGGGGTGCACGTGAAGTCTTTCCCTCCAACCGATCTACGCCCTAGCTCGCTAGAATCTGACGGACGAACTCGATGAACTCGCAACACAGAAGGACACGGGGTTTATACTGGTTCGGGCCACCATTGTGGTGTAATACCCTACTCCAGTGTGGCGGTGGTAGATTGCCTCTTGGGCTGATGATGAACAATACAAGGGAAGAACGACCTCCTGAGGTCGAGGCGTTCTTGTGCTCGGTGAGCTTGTGTGTGATGTGGTCTCTCTCGAGCTAAGATGATCCCTCTCTTCTCTCACCCAGATCCCCTCTTTTCTCCACTGTGGTGGCTAGTCCTATTTATAGAGGCCCTGGTCCTCTTCCCAAATATCGAGTGGGAAGGGAGCCAACAATGGCAGGCTAATTTGAAGGGGGACAACTAGTACAAGCTATCCTGACAAAAGTAGTCTTTGCCTGCACAAAGTTCTGGTGGTGACGCTGTTCTGGGCTCCACGATGACCTTCGTCTTGCAGTCCATGGTCTTGGTCTTGTTGCACCGAAAGGGCAACCTTTGGCTGAGGCCTCGGTACTCCACGGCTGTGCTTGCCCCCTTTGCACCAAAGAGGAAACAAGGACACTGTGCGCGCTGGCGCCCGCCTGGTGTCGATCATCACGGCTCACGTCACGAGAGCCTCGTGAGGCTCGCCTCGCCTTGATATCTCTGTTCCTCGTGAACCTTCCTAGCTAGGCCACTCCAGAGGAGGTCTTGCGTCGTCTGCCTTGCGAGGCTTGGCCCCTCGCGAGGGTCTTGAGTTCTTTGTTGGTCAAGATGGGCCATACAGCCTGCTGGCTCAGCCACGCCGCGGGCCGCAAGCAGGCAAGTCTGGGGACCCCCATTCCCAGAACGCCGACAGTAGCCCCCGGGCCCAATTGTGCGCGCGGGCTTGGCTTCACGGCGAAGCCAAGGGTCAAGCTTGAAGCGCCACGGGCTTGGCTTCGCAGTAAGTGCTCGATTCGTGCTTTGCTTGGTTTCTGCCACCAAGGCTTGACGTCCATATTCTTTTGTTAGGTCGGCGCCTGCGGCAAACAGGTTGAGAGGGGCTTCTGCGGCCCTGCTTGGGGCGAGTCCGTCTGGTAGGGTGGTGCCTTCGTCCGCTTGGGAGGAAGACGGCGCGGCTCGCGCCTCCCCGGTCCGATCGTCTTCGCGAGGCCGACTGGGATGCCTTGGCGAGGAGTCAGCCCCCGTGGCCCTGCTGACCCTGGAGTCGACTGCGCTCGATGCTGCACCTTGGGCAACCAAGGCCTAGGGGGTTCCTTCCTGCCAAACCATGGTCACGCTGCCGTCTTCTTCGCCTGCTCCGGCGGTTCCCGCTTCTTCTGTCCTCTGCCGCCGTCCTGGACCACGTCGCCAGCAAACTGAGCCAGCTGCGGGATGATCTTCTGAGCGCGGACCCTCGCCTAGTGGCCGGGCTCCTGGAGCTAGCTTCTGGCTCGGCCCGTTCCGCTGCCTCCGTCCGAGCAGCGCTGAGCCAGGCCGTGGCGGCCTCCGACGGGGAGAAGCAGGCCGCCAACCAAGCCAAGGCTGCTCGCGACGCTGCCCGGGGTGACGCTATGGCTGCCCGGGCTCGCTGCAAGGAGCTGGAGGCCGAGCTGCAAGGCCTGCGTGGCGAGCTCACCAAGGAGGTCCACGGACGCCAGGAGAAAGAGAAGGAGATGAAGGCTCGGGAGGTTGCCGTCAAGGACAGGGACGTCGAGCTTGATGACCTCCACGGCCGATTGGAGATGCTGGAGCGGTCGCTCCAGGCGGAGAGTACCGAGCTAGACGCCAAGGCGAAGGTCCTGGCGGAGGATCGGGTGGCCTTTGCGAAGATGGAGAAGAAGGCTCGTGCCGTGCTGAAGGCGCTTTACGAGAGCGGCTTGGAGGAGCCATTGGCCGGTGCGGAGGACGGCCCTGCCAAGCTACTTCCCTTCCTGGTCCGTGTGCTTGAAGATGTCATAGACGGCCTTGGCCCCACGGCCGAGGCCGAGGCGCGTGCCCTGTCTTCTGCGGCGCTGACGCATGTCCTCAGCCACGTCTACCTGTGCAACCCCAACGTCGACTTCGACAGCCTGCTGGAGCCCGTGAGCGGCGACCTTGCCGCCGCTGCCGTTGAGGCCGTGAAAGGCCGAGCCGAAGCTTTGGTGGTGAGGTTCCGCGCCTTCAGCATCTTGCCCGGGCGCGGTGCCGCCAGCTCCGCGGTCCCAGGAGGCGGGGTCGCCTAGCGCGACTCCACCACAGGCGGTGACGCCACTTGAGAGTGATCCCTTCGCGACCTCTATCCTGTTTTTATTCCTGGAACATGCACCATGCCTCGCGGAGGCTTATAAACCTGTCTTTGGCGTCGTGAAACAATCTATGGCTTGTAATATTTGCTTTGGATTTCCTGGATTTTGCATTTTTCTCTCCTACTTGCTCGTGCTCTACGTCGGTAGGGCCCGGCCCCGCGCATACCTCACCCAGCGTTAGCCCCAACCGGAAACCAGGACGGGACTAAGGAGTGAGGGGCTACGTGGCAAGTTAGGCTCCTGAGTCGCGATGCTTCGGAGTCTCCCTTGACGCGCAAGCGACAAGTAGGAAAGGGGGGATAAGGAGTGGATTGGTCGTTCTGCGTCAGTAGGGCCCGGCCCCGCGCATACCTCACCCAGCGTTAGCCCCGGCCGGAAACCAGGACGGGACCAAGGAGTGAGGGGCTACGGGGCAAGTTAGGTTCCTGAGTCGCTATGCTCAGGAGTCCCCCTTGACGTTCAAACGGGTTTCCATACCTTGGCTCCGATCAGGGAGGGGCGCGTGACGACCAGGTCCGAGGGACCTGGCTGGGTGGCGTGCGCTCGGGCAAGGCCCGGGCATAGCCCCCGTGTCCAGCCCCCTCGTGCGGCGCTCCCGAGGGGAGGCGTTGCGATGGTGCCGGACACTGAGCTCTAGGCTCCCTGAGGTTGGTACGGCCGTAGGCCTCCCTCAGTTGTTTATCACCAGCGCGGAGCATAGCGCTTCCGTATGTGTACGGGCATAGCCGCTCCTTGGCAGTGTCGTCAGCCAGCACAGAGCATGGTGCTTCCACTGGTACGTGGGAGGGGGCTGCCCTGCGGGAGGAGCCCCCGGGGCGTGTACAGCCCCGCCCTGACACGTGCCCGGCACGGTAGGGCTAGGAGAGGTGTATCTGGACACTCGTGAGCTAGCGCGGGGCTCACGAGGCCCTACCTTGAGGCAGGTTGCACCTGGCTCTGGGCCTTTATCAATGGTGTGTTCCTGCAGGGTGGTTAGAATGCAAATGCTCTACGTCCTCAGGTCCCGGCCCTCGAGCAAGCTCAGCCGCTGCTGGTATGACAGGTCGCGATGCCGTGGGTCAAGGCCAGGGGGTGAGGGCTGGAGAGCCAGTAGGAGCCCATGAGTCGCGATGCTCAGGCGCCCCCTTTTAACGTGCAAGCGCTTTGCATGAAAGTGGAGAAGTCCGTGATAAGAAGCAGGTGACAATTAAGCGTGAAAGAGCAAATTCATTTTAAGTAGACGCGGGAAAAGCAAATGCCGCTGGGCCTGGCCCGAGTAGCTCGGGGCTGATGCAGCCCAAGGGGCACCCCCAACAAGGTAGGTAAAGAGCATAAGCAAAACGGATACATGCCGCAGGGACGGACGCACGCGACCTGGGAATGATGCGGCCGTGTGGGCGCTCCCAGCTAAAAACGGAACTTAGAAAGATGTCACCTGGTGCCGTTGAAGATGAAGTGATGTTGCAGAAGTGGGCGATGCGTGAAGATGACGTCGGCCCTCATGAGCCCCCAGGCCCAGGAGCCTCGGTAGGCTCTGGGGGCATAGGCAGGTCTTTGAGGGCCATCTCCATCTCCGCCAGGACCGCACAATGCCTGACCTCCCGAGCCTCCAGAATGCTCCTCAGCAGGTGCTGATGAGCGGCGACCGTGTTTGGCAGGCCAAAAGGCATGCGAACGTAGCTATGAGGTGGACCCTCGCAACGCCCCACGCGCGAAAGCCAGAGGCACTCCTGAGACGCAGACGCGCAGCCCACCATCCTCGTCTGGATGTGGTGCTACGGCGGGCAAGCGGCGGCTGCAGAGCAGGACTCTCGACTCCTGTAGCTCCTGGGTGTTTCTTGCGATGAACTCCTGAGGGTTTGGTCTTCCTTGCCTTGTACCTTCCTGAGGGAAACATGCCTGGAAGCACCCCTCCAAGTGGTGCCCGAGCGCCTCCCTCGCGACTTTGGCAAGGTCGGTGGCTATCCAAGAAAGAGCCCCCGAGCCCTACCTGAGGAGGGCGCGGGGTGCGCCTTCCTATGTGAGAGAGAGTGGCGCTCCCTGATTGGGCGCAGATCCTGACGCAACACCTACGGAGGTGCCTGCCTCCTTATGGCTTGGGCCAGGCGAAACCTTCTTCTTCTTAAGGGTCGCCTCGGGAAGCCTTCCGTTCCTATGGTCCGGGTCTTCGATTGCTGCGGCTTGGAACACGCGCTCAAGTGAACACACCGCGTCCATTTCTTCACAGGGTACGGTGATGACTCCACCGCTTCCTGGCATCTTGAGGACATTGTATCCATGGTGAGTCACTGCCATGAACTTGGCCAGGGCTGGGTACCCAAGGATGGCGTTGTATAGCAGATGGATGTGGGCAACGTCGAAGTCGATGAGCTCGGTGCGGTAGTTGTTGCGCTGCCCGAAGGTGACTGGAAGGCGAACCTGCCCTATTGGAACAGTGGAACCATGAGTGACTCCTGAGAAGGGCTTGGTCGGCTGAAGCTGATCGTACGGCACTTGGAGATTGTCGAACGTCTCGACGGACAGGACGTTGAGTCCTACTCCGCCGTCAATGAGGGTTCTGCTGACCTGCACATTGCTGATGACCGAGGAGCAAAGCATCGGGAGGACTCCGGCCGTTGCCGTGCACTTGAGATGATCCGCTGAGCTGAACGTGATAGCGCATGCAGACCACCTGAGAGGGCGCATGGCCTCAAGCTTGGGGAGGACTGCATTCACTTCGCGAGCAAACTGCTTGAAGATGCGCTGTGAGGCTGGGGCCTACGTGCCACCCAAGATGCAAGCGATTGTGCGCGGCTCCTGGAAGCCCCCAGCTCCCTCATCTTGATGTTGGTCTTCGTTCCTCCTTGGCAGTGGCGGCAGAGGAGGAAGGCCTGCGTTGCCGTGCGGGCGATCTTCACAAGGCCGATCTCCCCAGCCTCCCTTGTGAGGCTGGTCCTGCCAGCGATCCTCGGGAGTCCGGTCACGCCACCCTTGGCAAGGGCCACGGTCTTCCCATCGTCCGCCACCTCTTCCTCCTCCTTGTCCATAGCCCCTGTCGTTGCGCTCGGGGCGTCGGCCGACACGTCCATCTCTCACGGCACTGAGCTCTTGACATTCGTTGGTGTTGTGGGTGTGGAGGTCGTGGTACACGCACTACCAGCTGCCCTTGGATGACTCAGGCTGATCCCTGCCTCGCTTGGTGTCTGGTTCTGCTGCAAGCACGACAGCCCCCTTGTGCTTCACGTCCTTGGCCTTGGGCTTCTTCTCTTCCGGGTCGGCAGCCGGGAGTTCGAGGAGGGAAAGGCGCCCTTCCTCAGCCCTAGCGCACTTGGTCACCAAGTTGAACAGCTCCAGGGATGTGCACAGGTCTTCATGGATTGCTAGCTCCTCCTTCATCTTGATGTCGCGTACACCGTTAGAGAAGGCCAAGATGATGGCTTATTCAGTCACCTTGGGGATCTTGAGGCGAGCGTTGTTGAAGCGCTGGATGTATTTCTGCAGGGTTTCCCCTTGCTACTGCTTGATGCGGCGCAGATCGCTCACGGCCGAGGGCCGGTCGCGAGTGCCCTGGAAGTTGGCGATGAAGCGAGTGTGCATCTCGTCCCAGGAGGAGATCGTGCCAGGAGACATGTTCAGGAGCCAGGTGCGGGCCCCGTCCTTGAGCGCCATGGGGAACCAGTTTGCCATGACCCTTTCATCTCCATTGGCGGCTTCGATGCATAGCTCGTAGAGCTGTAGGAACTCCACGGGGTCCGCCGTGCCATCATAGCGAGGGGGCAGTTCAGGCTTTAACTTGCTTGGCCATGCGACGCCGCGTAGCTCAGGGGTGAGGGCACGGCAGCCTGCTGTGTCCACCGGTGCCTTTTGCTGGTACTGGGCTTGCTCCTGGGGATTACCACGCGCCGCCGCTTGGAGCAGCGCGGGGTCTTGGCATGGATGTGCAGGGACGCGATCTTGGCACGCCAGCGCTAGGAGCGCGCGAGCACCTTCTTGGGGACAAGGGATCTCTTGGCAGCTCCTTTCTTGTTGCGCAGGCGCCGGATGCGGAGGGTCTTGCCCTGGGGCTGCACGCCTTGGAGCCAGGGCGCCTTCTTGGGGAGGAGGTGGTGGAGGCACCTCCTGATCCTCGCCTCCTGCACGGAATGGAGGGCGAGGCAGCGAGAAGGACGGCAAGGGGGAGCCCCCTGCGGCACTGACGAGCTCCGTGATGCGGGTGAGCCAGTCCTCGTAGGGGTCGTCGACGGGGCGGTAGTGTAGGAGCTCTCTTGCCAGGAGCAGCGCGGCGTGCACGTCCGTGGGGGCACGACGGGTGTGGGACGACGAAGCGGCTAGAGTCAGCGATAGTCTAGTGGTGCGGCCCTCCTGCCGTACCGAATGATGCTGGGACGAGGCCTGATGCTCGTTCCCCGCCGGGCCGGTGGCGGCGTTGGCGGTAGGCAATGGGGAACGACGAGGGCGTCCGCCGATGGGCGCCGTCTGGGCGACGCGGGTGGCGAGAGCAGCCCAGCGCTCGGCGCGAGCCCGACGAGCGTCAGCCATGAACTTGACAGAAGATCGCACGCGAACAGCGAAAGAAAGATTCCGGCGCACCCCTACCTGGCGCACCAAATGTCGGATTTTGGGTTCCGGCAGACCCTTGAGGTTCGAACACTGGGGTGCGTGCGGAGATCTCTCCGCTACCGATCTACGTCCAATATCCTCGCATGATCTAAGCCGGAAACAACGAACAACACAAGAAACACAAGGTTTATACTGGTTCGGGCCACCATTGTGGTGTAATACTCTACTCCAGTGTGTGGTGTGGTGGATTGCCTCAGGGGCTGATGATGAACAATACAAGGGAAGAACAGCCTCGCGAGAGGTGTTCTTGAGCTGGTGCGATGAACTGCTTGGGTGAGTTCAGTCGCCTCTCTCTCTATCTGCTAGGGCTCTATCAGATCTCTAGATGTCTCTCGATCTCTGCCTTCTGTCTGATCTCTCGATATCTCTCGATCTCTGCCTTCTGTTTGATCTCTTAATGTCTCTCCCCCCTTTACTCTGTGGTGGCTAGCTCTATTTATAGAGGCCCTGGGCCTCTCATCAAATAATGAGTGGGAAGGGCACCAACAATTGGCCATTTTGAAGGGGAACATCTAGTACAAGTTATCCTGACCAAAGGTGGTCTTCGGCTGCCAAAAGCACTGGTGATGACGCCGTCTTGGGCTCCACGGTGACCTCCATCCTGCCGCTCTGGTGGTCTTGGTCTCGTTGCACCGGAATGGTAACCTTTGCCCGATGCCTTGGCCTGTGCTTGCCCCCTTTGCACCAAAGGGGAAACAAGGACATTGCGCAGGCCGGCGCCCGCCTGGTCTCGATCGTCATGGCTTGCGTCACGGGCTCCTCGCGAGGTACCCCTGCCTTGATCTCTGCACCTCCTCGTGAGCTTGCCTGATGAGGCTGCCTTTACGGAAGCTTCTGGTCGTCCGCCCCGCGAGGCTTGGTCCCTCGCGAGGGTCTTGAGCTTGAGATGACGAAGATGGGCCGCGCTGGGCCCCCACTTGAGCCACGCCGCACGCCGCAGGCTGGCAAGTCGGGGGACCCCCGTTCCCAGAACGTCAACAAGTCCTATAGTTCAACTCTCCCCGAAACGTCACTAGCAATGTAATCTTTCCCATGGGATGGCTCCTGCGGGATTGACTCATTGAAACGTGCCGGTAACCTTAGCTCTTCTTATTCTATCTGAAGCTTGTTAATAACTGCTGGGAAATCAGATTCAACTCGGGCCTTGATACGTCCATTTTGCATCAAGCTTTTATATCGACTGTTATTTCACTTTATGTCACAATACTTATGGCTATTCTCTCTTATTTTACAAGGTTTACATAAGGAGGGAGAATGCCGGCAGCTAGAATTCTGGGCTGGAAAAGGAGCAAATATTAGAGACCTTTTCTGCGCAACTCCAAAAGTCCTGAAACTCCATGGAACATCTTAAAATAAAGAAAGAAAAATCCTCGCCAAAGATGAAGGCCAGGGGGCCCACACCCTGCTCACGAGGGTGGGGGGCGCGCCCCCCCTCCTAGGGCGCGCCCCCTACCTCGTGGCCCCCCTGGTGGGTCTCCGACGTCCATCTTCTGCTATATGAAATCTTTCGATGAGAAAAAAAATCAGACGGAACTTTTCGGGACGAGACTCCGCCGCCACGAGGCAGAACCTTGGCGGAACCAATCTAGAGCTCCGGCAGAGCTGTTCTGCCGGGGATACTTCCCTCCGGGAGGGGGAAATCACCACCATCGTCATCACCAACTCTCCACTCACCGGGAGAGGGCAATCTCCATCAACATCTTCACCAGCACCATCTCATCTCCAAACCCTAGTTCATCTCTTGTATCCAATTCTTGTCTCAAAGTCCGGGATTGGTGCTAGTAGGTTGCTAGTAGTGTTGATTACTCCTTGTAGTTGATGCTAGTTGGTTTATTTGGTGGAAGATCATATGTTCAGATCCTATATGCATATTATTACCCCTCTGATTATGAACATGAATATGCTTTGTGAGTAATTACGTTTGTTCCTGAGGACAAGGGAGAAGTCTTGCTATTAGTAGTCATGTGAATTTGGTATTCGTTTGATATTTTGATAAGATGTATGTGTCTAGCCTCTAGGGTGTTATGTGAACGTCGACTACATAACACTTCACCATTATTTGGTCCTAGAGGAAGGCATTGGAAAGTAATAAGTAGATGATGGGTTGCTAGAGTGACAGAAGCTTAAACCCTAGTTTATGCGTTGCTTCGTAAGGGGCTGATTCAGATCCACATGTCTCATGCTATGCTTAGGTTTACCTTAATACTTTTGTTGTAGTTGCGGATGCTTGCAATAGAGGTTAATCATAAGTGGGATGCTTGTTCAAGTAAGAATAGCACCCAAGCACTGGTCCGCCCACATATCAAATTATCAAAGTATCGAACGTGAATCATATGAACGTGATGAAAACTAGCTTGACGATATTCCCATGTGTCCTCGGGAGCGATTTTCCTTATATAAGAGTTTGTTCCGACTTGTCCTTTGCTACAAAAAGGATTGGGCACCTTGCTTCACTTTATTTACTTTTGTTACTTGTTGCTCGTTACAATTTATCTTATCACAAAAATATATGTTACCACTCATTTCAGTACTTGCAGAGAATACCTTGCTGAAAACCGCTTATCATTTCCTTCCGCTCCACGTTGGGTTTGACACTCTTACTTATCGAAAGGACTACGATAGATCCCCTATACTTGTGGGTCATCAAGACTCTTTTTTGGCACCATTGCCGGGGAGTGTAGCGCCTTTGGTAGGTGGAATTTGGTAAGGAAAAATTTATATAGTGTGCTAAAATTTACTGTCACTTGTTACTATGGAAAGTAATTCTCTGAGGGGCTTCTTCGGGGTATCTTCACCCCGTCCAGTAGAGCAAAGAGTTGCTCCTCAACCTACTGAACCTATTGAAAATGAAACTCCTTTTGAATTTCCTTCGGGGATGATGGAAAAACTGCTAACTACCCCTTTTACAGGAGATGGAACAAAGCATCCTGATGAGCACTTAATATATCTGGATGAAGTTTGTGGATTATTTAAGCTTGCAGGTATACCCGATGATGTTGCTAAGAAGAAGGTCTTCCCTTTATCTTTGAAGGGAGACACATTGATATGGTATAGGCTATGTGATGATATGAGATCATGGAACTATAAAAGATTGAAATTGGAATTTCATCAAAATTATTACCCTATGCATCTTGTTCATCGTGATCGCAATTATATATATAATTTCTGGCCTCGCGAAGGAGAAAGCATCGCTCAAGCTTCGGGGAGGCTTAAATCAATGTTATATTCATGCCCCAATCATGTGCTCTCAAGAGAAATAATTATGAAGAGTTTTTATGCTCGGCTTTCTCATAATAATCAAACCATGCTCGATACTTCTTGTGCTGGCTCTTTTATGATGAAGACTATTTAATTCAGATGGAATTTATTGGATAGAATTAAACGCAACTCTGAAGATTGGGACCTCGACGAAGGTAAGGAGTCAGGTATGACACCTAAGTTTGATTGTGTTAAATCTTTTATGGACACCAATATTTTCCGTAAGTTTAGCACTAAATATGGACTTGACTCTGAGATAGTAGCTTCTTTCTATGAATCTTTTGCTACTTATGTTGATCTCCCTAAGGAGAAGTGGTTTAAATATCATCCTCCCATAGAAGTAAAAGTAGCTGCACCTATTAAAGTTGAAGAAAAGACTGTCACTTATAATGATCCAATTGTCCCTACTTCTTATGTTGAGGAACCACCTTTCCCTGTTAGAGTAAAGGATCATGCTAAAGCTTCAACTGTTGTTCGTAAAAGCAATATTAGAACTTATACACCTCCTGAGCAAGTTAAAGTAGAACCTAATATTGCTATTGTTAAAGATCTCTTGTCTGATAATTTTGATGGGCATGTTATTCAGTTCGAAGGGGAAACTGCTAGAATTGCTAAACCTTGTGCTAAAGATAAACATAGACCTGTGGTAGGCGTGCCTGTTATTTCTGTTAAAATAGGAGATCATTGTTATCATTGCTTATGTGATATGGGTGCGAGTGCTAGTGTTATACCGCATACTTTATACGAAGAAATTAAGAACGAAATTGCACCTGGTGAGTTAGAAGGTATTGATGTCACAATTAAACTTGCCAATAGAGATACTATTTCACCAATTGGAATTGTTAGAGATGTTGAAGTCTTGTGTGGGAAAACTAAATATCCTGCTGATTTTCTTGTTCTTACTTCTCTGCAAGATAGCTTTTGTCCCATTATATTTGGCAGACCCTTCTTGAACACTGTTAATGCTAGGATAGATTGCGAAAAGGATGTTGTTACTAATGGCTTGGATGATATGGTTCATGAGTTTAATTTCTCTAAATTTAGTAAACAACATCATGAGGAAGAATTGCCTAGTAAGGATGAAATTATTGGTCTTGCTTCTATTGCTGTACCTCCTAGTGATCCTTTAGAACACTATTTGCTAGACCATGAAAATGATATGTTCATGAATGAAAGAAGGGAAATAGATGAAGTATTCTTTAAACAGGAACCTATTCTGCAACACAATTTGCCTGTTGAAATTTTAGGGGATCCTCCTCCACCCAAGGGTGATCCCGTGTTTGAGCTTAAACCGTTGCCTGATAATCTTAAATATGCTTATCTTTATGAAAAGAAGATATATCCTGTTATTATTAGTCCTAACTTTTCAGAGCATGAAGAAGAAAGATTATTGAAAACTCTGAAGAAGCATCGTGCTGCTATTGGATATACTCTTGATGATCTTAAGGGCATTAGTCCCACTCTATGTCAACATAAAATAAATTTGGAAGCAGATGCCAAACCAGTTTGTGATCCTCAACGACGTCTGAATCCTAAAATGAAAGAAATGGTAAGAAAAGAAATACTCAAGCTTCTAGAGGCAGGTATAATTTATCCCATTGCTGATAGTCAATGGGTAAGTCATGTCCATTGTGTCCCTAAGAAGGGAGGTATTACTGTTGTTCCTAATGATAAAGATGAATTGATTCCACAAAGAATTATTACAAGTTATAGGATGGTAATTGATTTTCGTAAATTAAATAAAGCTACTAAGAAAGATCATTACCCCTTACCTTTTATTGATCAAATGCTAGAAAGATTATGCAAACATACACACTATTGCTTTCTAGATGGTTATTCTGGTTTCTCTCAAATACCTGTGTCGGCTAGAGATCAATCAAAGACTACTTTTACATGCCCTTTTGGTACTTTTGTTTATAGACGTATGCCTTTTGGTTTATGTAATGCACCTGCTACCTTTCAAAGATGCATGATGGCTATATTCTCTTACTTTTGTGAAAAGATTTGTGAGGTTTTCATGGGCGATTTTTCCGTCTATGGTTCCTCTTTTGATGATTGCTTGAGCAATCTTGATCGAGTTTTGCAGAGATGTGAAGAAACTAATCTTGTCTTGAATTGGGAAAAGTTGTAACACCCTCGATGCGACTATAGCTCCCACGTGTCGAGGCACGACTTAGAGACATAATCGCATTGAAGGCATATGTCGCAAGTTAGGCAATCTTCACAAACATCCCATGTAATGTAATAATAAAAGGGGGAAAAACATAGTTGGCTTACACCCACCACGTCAATCAAGTACATAAATAACATTACATCATCCAAACACTCATGGCCCGACTACGGCGCCAAAATAAAAGAGGACCCAACATGCGACAACGGTCCCGTTCACCCCCAACTGGGCACCACTACTGATCATCGGGAAAGGAAACGTAGTATCGCTGAGAGTCTTCGTCGAATTCCCACTTGAGCTCGTACACGTCTGCTGGAGCAGAATCATCAGGCCCTGCATCTGGTGTAAAAGTAATTTGTGAGCCACAGGGACTCAGCAATCCCGCACCCTCGCGATCAAGACTATTTAAGCTTATAGGTATGGCAAGGTAAAATATGAGTGGAGCTGCAGCAAGCGACTAGCAAGTATGGTGGCTAACTTATTCGCAAAAGAGAGCGAGAAGAGGAGGCAAAGCACGAGCGAGAAACTAGAGAACAACCTGCGCAAACATTACTCCAACACCGTGTCCACTTCCCGAACTCCGCCGAGAAGAGGCCATCACGGTAACACACTCGGTTGATTCATTTTAATTAATTAAGGTTCAAATTGTCTACAACCGGACATTAACAAATTCCCATCTGCCCATAACCGCGGGCACGGCTTTCGAAAGTTCAAATCCCTGCAGGGGAGTCCCAACTTAGCCCATGACAAGCTCTCACGGTCAACGAAGGAATAGACCTCCTCCCAAGACGTTCCGATCAGACTCGGTATCTCGGTAACTCAAGACACTTCGACAGGTTAAAACAAGACCAGCAACACCGCCCGAATGTGCCGACAAATCCCGATAGGAGCTGCACATATCTCTTTCTCAGGGCACACTCAGATGAGCCAGACGTCGGGTAGGCCAGCCCAGAGTTGCCCCTGGTAGCCCCGGACATCGCTCAGTTGGACCAACACTCAGAGGAGCACTGGCCCGGGGGGGGGGTTAAAATAAAGATGACCCTTGAGTCTGCAGAACCCAAGGGAAAGAAAAGGGTAGGTGGCGAATGGTAAGACCAAGGTTGGGCATTGCTGGAAAAGCTTTAATCAAGGCGAAATATCAAGGGGTTCCCATTATAACCCAACCGCGTAAGGAACGCTAAAATCCGGGAACATAACACCGATATGACGGAAACTAGGGCGGCAAGAGTGGAACAAAACACTAGGCGAGAGGCCGAGCCTTCCACCCTTTACCAAGTATATAGATGCATTAAGATAACATGGCAATATAATGATATCCCAACAAGTAAATAAAAGATGTTCCAACAAGGAACGGCCACCAATCTTCACCTGCAACTAGCAACACTATCAGAGGGGCTGAGCAAAGCGGTAACATAGCCAATCAATGGTTTGCTAGGACAATGGTGGGTTAGAGGTTTGACATGGCAATTTGGGAGGCTTGCGAGCAAGTGGTAGGCATCGTAGCAATGGCATAGCAAAAGAGCGAGCAAACTAGCATAGCAAAGATAGTAGTGATTTCGAGGGTATGATCATCTTGCCTGCACAGTTGTCAGAGTTGACTGGATCCTCGAAAGCAAACTCAACGGGCTCCTCGTTAGAGAACTCGTCTCCTGGCTCTACCCAAACAAGACAAACAAGCAACAAGGATACAATCAACCATGTGCAAACTCAAACAACACGATGCAAAGATGATATGCTATGCGGGATGCGATGCGGGATGCAAAATGTAATATATGATAGGAAATGCATGAACCTGGCCTCAACTTGGAATTCCAAGTGTGCCACTGGAAAGATGAGATGAAATCGCTTGAAAACGATATAAAGAACGTCGGAATCGGAGTTACGGTTTGGAAATGTTAAGCGATTCAAATATGACACCGGTCTGCAATTTACAGCAAGTAGGCATCTAGATGCAACGAAATGAACATGCTAAAGCATCCAAACATGACAACAAAATATATGGCAGGGAAGCATTCAAGATGCTTAACAAAAGTCTAGCACTGAGCTACGCCCAATTCATCCATTAACAGGTTCAAACAAGCATGGCAAAAACGCAAATGGTAAAACAGATCTCAGACTTAGTGAAATTACCACTTGTCTGGAATTTCAGATCATATAGCCCTCTTCGGAGCAACAAAACAACATGCTACAGGACCTGAACATGACAAAGAAAGACATGGCATGGAGCTACTCAACAAGCTTAACAAAATTCCCTTAGTGACCTTGAGCCAAAAGGGATCACAAAGTATACTAACAAGCACACTAACATAGCAAAAATATAATCAGTTTTCAGACGGTGTGAAAACTGCGACATGCTGAAACATAACTCACGAAGGCATGTTTACGAGCTCGATGCACTCACCACGGTGCAAGTCATGGCAAGACAATCATACATCCTTTAATAAGGCACAAAATACAAGCTAGACATGGCAAGAACAATGGCATAGCATGCACGGATCAACTACAACAACATCGGCAAAATCGCAAACAAGTTGACGATCTGCCTAGATTCACCACGAAGCAAAAGTAGAGCTCGATTGACTCAAGCTAGGGTGCTCCATAATTGCAAAAAAAGACATGGATGGATAGAGCACTACAATATTAACAAAACCCCCTTACTGATCATCCTCAAAATAGGCACGGATCACTAGGAAACAACAAGAACATATGGCATCGTGAGATAAACAATCCCAGGACTTAGTGAAATCACTAAGTCCCTGAAAACAGAATTAGCAAGTGCACCACTTTGCAAGCTTGCACAAGTCACCACACACATCCTAAAAATACATGGGTTGCACCTCTGGATAGATGACAAAACCCTTAACAAAACATATGAAGAACTCACGGGCATATCATGCACACATTAATCATGGCAAAAATGACAAAAGTGCTAAACGGAGTAACAGATCTGACAATTAACTCAAGTAGCCCTCTTCTAACAGCATTTCGGGCATCAAGATGGACTCTAATGAAAATGATGCAATGGAATGAAATGATTTACTCTCTGAGATGAACATTTTGATATGCTATATGCTCAAATCGGAGCTACGGATGCAAAGTTACGGGACCCCGAACAGAGGCACTTGGATCTGCAGATTTCAGGACTTTGAAAAAAATGACCTAGATCTAGGGTTACTGTAGCTGCGAACCGGATCGGATCTAGCGCACTGTTCACCGGCGGATCCGGCGCTCACCGGCGGGCTGGCATGGAGGAGGCGGCGGGGTGGTCGCCGGCGGCGGGGGCGGGGCGGGAGGCGGAGGCGGCGCACGGCCGGCTCGGCCTGGGCGGCGCGAGGCTCGGCCGACGATGCGGCGCGGCGAGCTCGGCCGGCGAGGGCTGGAGGAGGGAGCGGCGCGGGCGCGGCCCGGGAGCGGCGCGGAGGGCCGGCCTCGGGCCCTGCGGGCCGCGGCGGCGGCGGCACCGGCGCCACGTGGCGCGTCCCGGTTGGGCGGCGTGGCGGCGGACGTTGTCCGGCTCCCCCGGACACGTCCGGAGCGGCGGATCTGGGAATTTTAGGGTTAGGGGGAGAGGAACGCGAATTTGGAATGGGGGTGTATATATAGGCATAGGGGAGCTAGGAGAGTCCAAATGAGGTGCGGTTTTCGGCCACGCGATCGTGATCGAACGCTCTAGGACATGGAGTAGAGTTTGGTGGGTTTTGGGCCAAAATGGAGGGGTGTTGGGCTGCGACACACACGAGGCCTTTTCGGTCCCTCGGTTAACCGTTGGAGTATCAAACGAAGTCCAAATGGTACGAAACTTGACAGGCGGTCTACCGGTAGTAAACCAAGGCCGCTTGGCAAGTCTCGGTCCAATCCGGAAATGTTGAATCCCCACACACAAAAGAAAGCTAAAAATGACCACCGAAGGAGAACGGAGTGCTGGAATGCAAAACGGACAACGGGGAAAATGCTCGAACGCATGAGATGAACACGTATGCAAATGCAATGCACATGATGACATGATATGAGATGCATGACAAAGACAACAACACACGGAGACAAAACCCGAACCCGAGAAAAAAAGATAACTTAACGCCGGAAACGGCAAGAGTTGGAGTACAAATAGGGAAAGTTACATCCGGGGTGTTACAACACTCCACCACTACGAAAGGATCTCGTCCCGAGATCTAGGACTGAAAGAACGCCGGGTACTCAGAACGGAGGTGATCCTCGCGTTCCCAGGTAGCTTCACGGTCGGAATGGTGTGACCACTTGACTTTGAGAAATTTGATTGACTTGTTGCGAGTCTTGCGTTCAGTCTCTTCAAGAATAGCAACTGGGTGCTCACGATAAGAGAGATCTTCTTGGAGCTCAATGTCCTCGAAGTTGACGGTGCGGTCAGGAGTCTTGAAGCACTTTCGAAGCTGAGAGACATGGAACACGTCATGAACATTTGCAAAGTTTGAAGGAAGCTCGAGTTGATAGGCGAGGTCGCCTCTCTTGCTGACAATCTTGAAAGGTCCCACGTATCTAGGGGCAAGCTTCCCTTTGATACCGAAGCGACGAGTACCTTTCATAGGAGAGACACGGAGGTAAACATGATCTCCGATCTCAAAAGCCAAATCACGGTGCTTACTATCATAGTAGCTCTTCTGGCGGGATTGGGCTGCTTTGAGGTTATCACGAATGACTTTGCACATTTCTTCTGCTTCTGTGATTAAGTCATTACCCAAAAGCTGACGTTCACCGGTTTCAGACCAGTTGAGAGGGGTACGGCACTTCCTGCCATACAGAATTTCAAAAGGGGCCTTGCCCGAACTTGCTTGAAAACTGTTGTTGTAGGAGAATTCAGCATAAGGAAGACAATCCTCCCACTTCATGCCGAAGGAGATCACACAAGCCCTGAGCATATCTTCAAGAATCTGGTTGACACGCTCGACTTGACCGCTTGTTTGAGGATGGAAAGCTGTGCTGAAGCGGATGTTCGTGCCCATGGCCTTCTGAAAAGAATCCCAAAACTTCGAGGTAAAGATGCTGCCACGGTCTGAAGAGATCACTTGAGGAATACCGTGCAGAGAGACAATACGAGAGGTATAGAGTTCCACCAATTGAGCTGCAGTGATCGACTCTTTGATAGGCAGAAAATGAGCCACTTTAGTGAGTTTGTCGATGACAACGAATATAGCATCGTTGCCACGTTTGGACTTTGGAAACCTAGTCACGAAGTCCATTTCAATGTGGTCAAACTTCCATTCTGGAATGGCAAGAGGTTGGAGGAGACCTGCTGGCCTTTGGTGTTCTGCCTTCACTCTTCTGCAGACATCACATTCATTCACGAATTGAGCGATCTCGCGCTTCATTCGAGTCCACCAATAAGCTTGCTTAAGGTCCTGATACATCTTCGTGCTCCCAGGGTGGATGGAGAGGAGAGAATTGTGAGCCTCGTTCATGATCACTTTACGGAGGTCACCTTTGGGTACAACAATACGATCCTCGAAGAAGAGAGTGTCCTTGTCATCAAGGCGGTAGCACTTGTACTTGGACTGACTCTTGGCAATCCCAATCTTCACCTTTTTCACCATAGCATCAAGAAGCTGGGCTTGGCGAATCTGGTCTTCTAAGGTAGGAGAGACTTGAAGGTTGGCGAGGAAACCTTGAGGAACAACTTGCAGATTAAGTTTGCGGAAAGCTTCACAAAGCTCGGGTTGATAAGGCTTGAGAATCAGACTGTTGCAGTAAGCTTTCCTGCTCAAAGCGTCAGCAATCACATTGGCCTTGCCTGGAGTATACTCAATACTCGGATTATACTCTTGAATCATTTCGACCCATCGAGTTTGCCTGAGGTTGAGATTAGGCTGAGTGAAGATGTACTTGAGACTCTTGTGATCAGTGAAAATGTCCACTTTTCTTCCCAATAGAAGATGTCTCCAAGTCAAAAGAGCATGCACAACTGCCGCCAACTCGAGATCATGAGTGGGGTAGTTCTTCTCATTAGGCTTCAACTGGCGAGATGTATAAGCAACAACTTTCTTCTCTTGCATCAATACTGCGCCAAGACCTTGGAGAGAGGCATCACAAAAGACCTCGTACGGCTTGGATTCATCAGGCGGAGTCAGAACTGGAGCAGTGATCAATTTCTCTTTCAAAGTGTTGAAAGCAATATCACACTCCGGAGACCAAACGTACTTGACGTGCTTCTGAAGAAGATTTGAGAGAGGCTTCGCGATCTTAGAAAAGTTTTCAACGAATCTTCGGCAATAGCTTGCGAGACCGAGAAAACTGCGGAGTTGCTTCACGTTCTGAGGAGGTTCCCAATTCACAATTGCAGACACCTTCTCAGGATTCACGGCAATGCCCTTGGCAGAGATGATATGACCAAGATAAAGAACCTCATCAAGCCAAAATTCACACTTGGAGAACTTGGCGTAGAACTGATGTTCCCTGAGCTTATCAAGAACCAAACGCAAATGCTTGGCATGATCTTCCTTGTTCTTCGAGAAAACCAGAATGTCGTCGAGATAGACCAAAACGAAGTCATTGGTGTAGGCGTTGAAGATGAAGTTCATCATGCGAGAGAACGTCGGAGGAGCGTTGGCGAGGCCAAAAGACATGACAGTGTATTCATATGAACCAAAGCTTGTTCTGAATGCTGTCTTGGGAATATCCTCTTCACGAATGCGAAACTGGTGATAACCCATGCGGAGATCAAGCTTGGAGAATACTTGGGCACCTTTGAGTTGTTCGAACAACTCATTGATGTTGAGAAGTGGGTATTTGTTCTTGATGGTCTTCTTGTTCACTGGACGGTAATCAACACAAAGTCGGTCCGTTCCATCGTTCTTCTTCACAAAAAGAACACCACAACTCCATGGAGAAGAAGTAGGCCGGATGAGACCCATTTTCTCTTGCATATCAAGTTGCTTCTTCAGCTCTTTCAACTCTTCAGGTCCGAGCTTGTAAGGACGTTTGCACACAGGTTCCGTGTCGGGCTCAAGATCAATAACGAATTCAACTGGCCGGTGCGGAGGCATTCCTGGGAGCTCTTCTGGAAAGACGTCTTGATATTCGCAAAAGACTGGAATTTGAGAGATGGCATCCAATTCACCCTTCTCATTGGGAGAAAACAGACGAATGGTATCATCATGAGCGGCAAAGACAATTACATCCTCAGACGAATGAGTCAATTGAATCTGCCTGGCTGCACAATCAAGCTGAGCCTTGTGTTTAGAAAGATAATCCATTCCGAGAATAAGATCAATATCCGAGTTACCAAGAACCACCGGAGAAGAGAGAAACTTGTAATCCCCCAATGTGATAGAAACATTTGGGGAAAAGGCGCTTGCATTCATGAATTTACCCGGAGAAACAACAGATAACTGTCTAGGCAAATCTTGCAAAGGCAACTCATGCTTAGAAACAAATGGCCTCAAAAATGAAACAATGCGATGCACCCGTGTCAAAAAGAACTTTTGCGGGAATATCATTAACATGAAGGTTACCCATGATCACATCTGACGAGTCCTCTTCCTGGGCTGCATTCATCAAATTGACCTTGGCGGACTTGGGGTTATGCTTGACCACAGCTGTACTTGTCGATCTGACAGGAGGAGGAGGAAGACGCCTCTGGTTGAGACACTTGTTGGCATAGTGACCCTTCTGTTGGCACTTGTTGCACGTGACCTCTGAAAGCGGACGGTGATACGGAGCACTCAATCTTGGAGCTTGAGACGAAGTCTTGTTCTGAAAGCCAGGGTTGGGTGGGTGGGAAGAACCACTGCCACCTTTGCTCTTCTGCTGATACGGCTGACAGAACGGAGGAGGAGGAAGCCAAATTCTGCTGCTTGGCCACTTGAGTAGAGGAAGAAGGAGTAACATCTCTGACTCGCTTCTTGGAAGCATCACACCTCAACTGAGCAGCCTCTTGCTTCAGTGCCATGTTGTAGAACTCATCGTATCTCAAGGGCTCGAAGAGGACAAGAGCGAGCTGAATATCTTCTCTGAGACCACCCCTGAACTGATATATCATGCTCTTCTCATCAGGGACGTCCTGCTTGGCAAAGCGGGCGAGCTTCTGGAACAACTTGTTGTAGTCATAGACAGACAAAGAGCCTTGCTTCAGATTGCGGAATTCCTCACGCTTGCTTTCAACCACGCTCTGGGGAATATGATGAGCCTCGGAAATCTCGACGGAAATCATCCCAAGTGATAACACGTCCACCTCTGGAGTCCTTGTACTGCTGGAACCATTCTGCAGCTTGATCTTTGAGTTGGAAGGAAGCGAACTTACAAAGTCCTCAGGCCTGACGTTACTGCACTCGAAATGCTTACACAGATCCACAAGCCAATCGTCAGCATCGGTTGCCTCAACACAATTGCTGAAAGTCTTTGGCCCGTTAGCAAGGAACTGGTTGAGTGTAGCAAAGTGAATCTGATTGCTGCCTTGATTCCCTTGGCTGCCTTGATTGCGCTCTTGAAGAATTTGCATGATCAGCTGTGTGTTTGCATTGGTTGCGGCCATCACAGCTTGCCATGCCTCCGGAGGAGGTGGAGGTGGTAGCGGATCAGGATTCGGAGTCGTGCGCGTAGGAGGAGCCATCCTGAAGAGGTTGACTACCATTAGCACATTGACAGATAAATATTGAAGCTAAATCCAACGGAATGAAAATTGCAACATATAGTCTTCACATCCGAACAAAATGAACGAATGCATTCCTCTTGAAATGGTCACATATCCATAAATTGAGAAGCCACGTAGAATTAAGGTAGAGAAATAAATCAACAAGGTACGGATCAAGAATGAATAATCGGTAAGAAATCCCAATCTCAAACCAATATCCGTGGAAGAAGAACTAGAGCTACTAGAATTCCCACCTATGAAACTCCCGAACCTTTCCGGTTATGCAATCAGGTGTTGGGGATACAGGGGAAGCATAATATCTCACCCAAACTAGCAAATCCTACATCCAGCTGTATCCATCCTTCAACACATAACCAAGAAACCTTCGGAAACCATCTACCTCAACCTTCGAAAAGCATCCGTTATACAAGTTATGGCGATACTCCCGAACTCCCGCCCCAGTACTGGGTGGCGTCGAGGTTATCTCACCAACGAACTGCATAAAAGAGATTTTCGATGTCGGCGTACTAGACTCAGGTATTCCAGAACTGCAACGATAAAATTATGATGACAACACCTCAGAGCTCAACTCCCCGGGACACTTCCACTAAACCCCTGACAGGAGGCACCAAGACAATGTTCTCATCATAAAACCATCGGAACGATTCCAAGATACCCGCGTGATCCTAAAATTTTTTTAGTGAAATTTGAGAAGAGAAGAGTCAAAATTCTACGTCCGGATGCCTTACCAGAGTGATGAGGAGACTGGGAAGTAAAAAGAATTCCTAAACTCTCCGATATATAATTCCTAAATGACTCAAAACATTTTTCTAGACACAACTCGTCCGCTAATAACGATCAAGCAATGGGGATCCTAAGGTCGGGGAAGGCTCTGATTACCAACTTGTAACACCCTCGATGCGACTATAGCTCCCACGTGTCGAGGCACGACTTAGAGACATAATCACATTGAAGGCATATGTCGCAAGTTAGGCAATCTTCATAAACATCCCATGTAATGTAATAATAAAAGGGGGGAAAACATAGTTGGCTTACACTCGCCACGTCAATCAAGTACATAAATAACATTACATCATCCAAACACTCATGGCCCGACTACGGCGCCAAAATAAAAGAGAACCCAACATGCGACAACGGTCCCGTTCAACCCCAACTGGGCACCACTACTGATCATCGGGAAAGGAAACGTAGTATCGCTGAGAGTCTTCGTCGAATTCCCACTTGAGCTCATACGTGTCTTCTGGAGCAGAATCATCAGGCCCTGCATCTGGTGTAATAGTAATCTGTGAGCCACATGGACTCAGCAATCTCGCACCCTCGCGATCAAGACTATTTAAGCTTATAGGTATGGCAAGGTAAAATATGAGTGGAGCTGCAGCAAGCGACTAGCAAGTATGGTGGCTAACTTATTCGCAAAAGAGAGCGAGAAGAGGAGGCAAATCACGAGCGAGAAACTAGAGAACAACCTGCGCAAACAATACTCCAACACCGTGTCCACTTCCCGGACTCCGCCGAGAAGAGGCCATCATGGTAACACACTTGGTTGATTCATTTTAATTAATTAAGGTTCAAATTGTCTACAACCGGACATTAACAAATTCCCATCTGCCCATAAGCGAGGGCACGGCTTTCAAAAGTTCAAATCCCTGCAGGGGAGTCCCAACTTAGCCCATGACAAGCTCTCATGGTCAACGAAAGAATAGACCTCCTCCAAAGACGTTCCGATCAGACTCGGTATCTCGGTAACTCAAGACACTTCGACAGGTTAAAACAAGACCAGCAACACCGCCCGAATGTGCCGACAAATCCCGATAGGAGCTGCACATATCTCTTTCTCAGGGCACACTCAGATGAGCCAGACGTTGGGTAGGCCAGCCCAGAGTTGCCCCTGGTAGCCCCGGACATCGCTCAGTTGGACCAACACTCAGAGGAGCACTGGCCTGGGGGGTTAAAATAAAGATGACCCTTGAGTCTGCAGAACCCAAGGGAAAGAAAAGGGTAGGTGGCGAATGGTAAGACCAAGGTTGGGCATTGCTGGAAAAGCTTTAATCAAGGCAAAATATCAAGGGGTTCCCATTATAACCCAACCGCGTAAGGAACGCTAAAATCCGGGAACATAACACCGATATGACGGAAACTAGGGCGGCAAGAGTGGAACAAAACACTAGGCGAGAGGCCGAGCCTTCCACCCTTTACCAAGTATATAGGTGCATTAAGATAACATGGCAATATAATGATATCCCAACAAGTAAATAAAAGATGTTCCAATAAGGAACGGCCTCCAATCTTCACCTTCAACTAGCAACGCTATAAGAGGGGCTGAGCAAAGCGGTAACATAGCCAATCAACGGTTTGCTAGGACAATGGTGGGTTAGAGGTTTGACATGGCAATTTGGGAGGCTTGCAAGTAAGTGGTAGGCATCGTAGCAATGGCATAGCAAAAGAGCGAGCAAACTAGCATAGCAAAGATAGTAGTGATTTCGAGGGTATGATCATCTTGCCTGCACAGTTGTCAGAGTTGACTGGATCCTCGAAAGCAAACTCAACGGGCTCCTCATTAGCGAACTCGTCTCCCGGCTCTACCCAAACAACACAAACAAGCAACAAGGATACAATCAACCACGTGCAAACTCAAACAACACGATGCAAAGATGATATGCTATGCGGGATGCGATGCGGGATGCAAAATGCAAGATATGACAGGAAATGCATGAACCTGGCCTCAACTTGGAATTCCAAGGGTGCCACTGGAAATATGAGATGAAATCGCTTGAAAACGATATAAAGAACGCCCGAATCGGAGTTACGGTTTGGAAATGGCAAGCGATTCAAATATGACACCGGTCTGCGATTTACAGCAAGTAGGCATCTAGATGCAAAGAAATGAGCATGCTACAGCATCCAAACATGACAACAAAATACATGGCAGGGAAGCATTCAAGATGCTTAACAAAAGTATAGCACTGAGCTACGGCCAATTCATCCATTAACAGGTTCAAACAAGCATGGCAAAAACGCAAATGGTAAAACAGATCTCAAACTGTGAAATTAACACTTGTCTGGAATTTCAGATCATATAGCCCTCTTCGGAGCAACAAAACAACATGCTACAGGACCTGAACATGACAAAGAAAGACACGGCATGGAGCTACTCAACAAGCTTAACAAAAGTCCCTTAGTGACCTTGAGCCGAAAGGGATCACAAAGTATACTAACAAGCACACGAACATAGCAAAAACATAATCAGTTTTCAGACTTAGTGAAAACTGGGACATGCTAAAACATAACTCACGAAGGCATGTTTACGAGCTCGATGCACTCACCACGGTGCAAGTCATGGCAAGACAAGCATACATCCTTTAAGAAGGCACAAAATAAAATCTATACATGGCAAGAACAATGGCATAGCATGCACGGATCAACTACAACAACATCGGCAAAATCGCAAACAAGTTGACGATCTGCCCAGATTCACCATGAAGCAAAAGTAGAGCTCGATTGACTCAAGCTAGGATGCTCCATAATTTCAAACAAAGACATGGATGGATAGAGCCTTACAATATTAACAAAACCCCCACACTGATCATCCTCAAAAGAGGCACAGATCACTAGGAAACAACAAGAACATATGGCATCGTGAGATAAACAATCCCAGGACTTAGTGAAATCACTAAGTCCCTGAAAACAGAATTAGCAAGTGCACCACTTTGCAAGCTTGCACAAGTCACCACACACATCCTAAAAATACATGGGTTGCACCTCTGGATAGATGACAAAACCCTTAACAAAACATATGAAGAACTCACGGGCATATCATGCACACATTAATCATGGCAAAAATAACAAAAGTGCTAAACGGAGTAACAGATCTGACAATTAACTCAAGTAGCCCTCTTCTAACAGCATTTCGGGCATCAAGATGGACTCTGGTGCAATGGAATGAAATGATGTACTCTCTGAGATGAACATTTTGATATGCTATATGCTCAAATCGGAGCTACGGATGCAAAGTTACGGGACCTCGAGCAGAGGCACTTGGATCTGCAGATTTCAGGACTTAGGAAAAAAATGACCTAGATCTAGGGTTACTGTAGCTGCGAACCGGATCGGATCTCATGCACTGTTCACTGGCGGAACCGGCGCTCGCCGGTAGGCTGGCGTGGAGGAGGCGGCCGGGGTGGTCGCCGGCGGCGGGCGGCGAGGCCGGGAGGCGGAGGCGGGCGGCGCGGCCGGCTCGGCCTGGGGCGACGCGGCGGGCTCGGCCGGTGATGGCGGCGCGGCGAGCTCGGCCGGCGAGGGCGAGCTGCGGCGGCGCGGCGGAGGGGCGGCGCCAGGCTGGAGGAGGGAGGCGGCGCGGGGCGCGGCCCGGGAGGCGGCGCGGGAGGGCCGGCCTCGGGCCCCTGCGGGCCGCGGCGGCGGCGGGCGCCGGGCGCCACGTGGCGCGTCCCGGTTGGGCGGCGGTGGCGGCGGACGTTGTCCGGCTCCGCCCGGACACGTCCGGAGCGGCGGATCTGGGAATTTTTAGGGTTAGGGGGAGAGGAACCGCGAATTTGGAATGGGGGGTGTATATATAGGCATAGGGGGAGCTAGGAGAGTCCAAATGAGGTGCGGCTTTCGTCCACGCGATCGTGATCGAACGCTCTAGGACATGGTGCAGAGTTTGGTGGGTTTTGGGCCAAAATGGAGGGGTGTTGGGCTGCGACACACACGAGGCCTTTTTGGTCCCTCGGTTAACCGTTGGAGTATCAAACGAAGTCCAAATGGTACGAAATTTGACAGGCGGTCTACCGGTAGTAAACCAAGGCCGCTTGGCAAGTCTCGGTCCAATCCGGAAATGTTTAATCCCCACACACGAAAGAAAGATAAAAATGACCACCGGAGGAGAACGGAGCGCCGGAATGCAAAACGGACAACGGGGAAAATGCTCGAACGCATGAGACGAACACGTATGCAAATGCAATGCACATGATGACATGATATGAGATGCATGACAAAGACAACAACACACGGAGACACAAACCCGAACCCGAGAAAAAAAAGATAACTTAAATCCGGAAACGGCAAGAGTTGGAGTACAAATAGGGAAAGTTACACCCGGGGTGTTACAAAAGTGCCACTTTATGGTTAATGAAGGTATTGTCTTGGGGCATAAAGTTTCTGAAAGTGGTGTTGAAGTTGATAAATCCAAGGTCGATGCTATTGAAAAGATGCCATGTCCCAAGGACATCAAAGGTATAAGAAGTTTCCTTGGTCACGCCGGATTTTACAGGAGGTTAATTAAGGTCTTCTCAAAAATTTCTCGGCCTCTGAATAATTTATTGCAAAAATATATACCATTTGTCTTTGATGATGATTGTGTAGAAGCATTTGAAATACTTAAGAAAGCATTAGTCTCTTTACCTGTTGTTCAGCCACCTGATTGGAATTTACCCTTTGAAATTATGTGTGATGCTAGTGATTATGCTGTAGGTGCTGTTCTAGGGCAAAGAGTTGATAAGAAATTAAATGTTATTCATTATGCTAGTAAGACTCTAGACAATGCTCAAAGAAATTATGCTACTACTGAAAAAGAGCTTTTAGCAGTTGTATTTGCTTGTGATAAGTTCAGACCTTATATTGTTGATTCTAAAGTAACTATTCACACTGATCATGCTGCTATTAAATACCTTATGGAAAAGAAAGATGCTAAACCTAGGCTTATTAGATGGGTTCTCTTGCTACAAGAATTTGATTTGCATATTGTTGATAGAAAGGGAGCTGAGAACCCCGTTGCAGACAACTTGTCTAGGTTAGAGAATGTTCTTGATGACCCACTACCTATTAATGATAGCTTTCCCGATGAACAATTAAATGTTATAAGTACTTCTCGTAGTACTCCATGGTATGCTGATTATGCTAATTATATTGTTGCTAAGTTTATACCACCTAGCTTCACATACCAGCAAAACAAAAAGTTTTTCTATGACTTGAAACATTACTTTTGGGATGACCCACATCTTTATAAAGGAGTAGATGGTGTTATTAGACGTTGTGTACCTGAGCATGAACAGGAACAGATCCTACGCAAGTCTCATTCCGAGGCTTATGGAGGACACCACGCTGGAGACAGACCTGCACAAAAGGTATTGCAATCTGGTTTTTGTTGGCCTACTCTCTTCAAGGATGCCCGTAAGTTTGTCTTGTCTTGTGATGAATGTCAAAGAATTGGTAATATTAGTAGACGTCAAGAAATGCCTATGAATTATTCACTTGTTATTGAACCATTTGATGTTCGGGGCTTTGATTATATGGGACCTTTTCCTGCCTCTAATGGATACACACATATTTTAGTTGATGTTGATTACGTTACTAAGTGGGTAGAAGCTATTCCAACTAGTAGTGCTGATCATAACACTTCTGTTAAAATGCTTAAAGAAGTTATTTTTCCGAGGATTGGAGTCCCTAGATATTTAATGACTAATGGTGGTTCACACTTTATTCATGGTGCCTTCCGTAAAATGCTTGCTAAATATGATGTTAATCATATAATTGCATCTCCTTATCACCCACACTCTAGTGGTCAAGTAGAGTTGAGCAATAGAGAGCTCAAATTAATTTTGCAAAAGACTGTTAATAGGTCTAGAAAGAATTGGTCCAAGAAACTTGATGATGCATTATGGGCATATAGAACTGCATACGAAAATCCTATGGGTATGTCTCTGTATAAAATGGTTTATGGAAAAGCATGTCACTTACCTCTCGAACTAGAACATAAGGCATATTGGGCTATTAAAGAGCTCAACTATGATTTCAAACTTGCCGGTGAAAAGAGGTTATTTGATATTAGCTCACTTGATGAATGGAGAACCCAAGCTTATGAAAATGCCAAGTTGTTTAAAGAAAAAGTTAAAAGATGGCATGACAAAAGGATACAAAAGCGTGAGTTTAATGTAGGTGATTATGTATTGCTATACAACTCTCATTTAAGATTTTTTGCAGGAAAACTTCTCTCTAAATGGGAAGGTCCCTATGTTATCGGGGAGGTCTATCGTTTCGGTGCCATAAAAATCAACAACTTCGAGGGCACAAATCCGAAGGTGGTAAACGGTCAAAGAATCAAACATTATATCTCAGGTAATCCCATAAATGTTGAAACAAATATTATTGAAAGCGTAACCCCGGAGGAATACATAAGGTACACCTTCCAGACCGTTTCAGACTCCGCAAAGGAATAGGTATGTGGTACGGTAAGTAAACCGACTCCAAAACAATTTTTAAGGCAATATTTCTCCATTTTGGAATATTTAGAAAAATAGAAAAATAAGTAGCAGTCCGGGAAGGACACGAGGGCCCCACGAGGGTGGTGGGCGCGCCCCCTACCACGTGAGCACCTCGTGTGCCTTCCGGACTCTGTTTTCTTGCATGATACGTATGTTGGTCAGTAAAAATTCATTATATAACCTCCCGAAGGTTTTGACTCCGATATCACGCAAATCTCCTCTGTTCTTGTTTCGAGTTGTTTTCTGTCAGCATTTTCCAGGCTAGGCATCATGTCGTCTCCCTCCTCCAACAATGGTGACAATGATGCTTGGGTAATGAAGATAGATCTGAAGAGGGAAGAACCCATGAGGGTCAACAAGTATGAAAGGATCAAGAAGGCCACGGAGGATCAAGCTCCGGCAGAAAAAGACATCCTTCAACTTGATCATAACCTTCTTACCCCAACTGAGATCGAAGCTTTCAAGATGATTGAGTTAGCTCGTATACAAAACAAGTATCTCACACGGGAAAATATTTTGTTGAAGGAGCATATTGTCGGACTCAAGGGAATTATTCGCAAGCTGGAGGACCTCTTACGCTTGATGTGCGATTATCCGTCACCTCCACCTTCTTCACCGACAAAGGAGATATAATCACATGGGTATGGGCACTCCCCTTGGAAACTGCCAAGCTTGGGGGAGGTGCCCCGGTATCGTATCACCATCACAACTCCTATCTTTATCATTTTTCTTAGTTCGATCCTATTACAAGTATCTTGATCTAGTAGAATAAAGTTTATGGCATGATCTAGTTTTGAGTTTTGCTTTATGATCTCTATTTGTAATTGAGTCCGTGAGCTATATATAATAAAGATTAGTGTTGAGTCAAGGGCTTGATTATTTTTCCATGATCTTGGGTGAATAAAAGAATAAAAAGAAACAAAAATTCATATTGATCTTATTGAGAGTAATGACTTCACATAGAAAGAGTATGATGATTAAAAGTTGTTGGGAGTTGGCACACATAGGTTTGGTCACTGTTGCAAGTAATACGAAGTAATAAGGAAAGAGAGGTTTTCACATATAGATATATTATCATTGACATCTTTTATGATTGGGAGCACTCATTAAAATATGACATGCTAAAGGGTTGATGTTGGACAAGGAAGACAACGTAATGAGTTATGTCTTTCTTATATCTGAGATAAAGTATGTTGTCATCGATCCTCTAACTTGTTGAGCTTGCCTTTCCCCCTCATGCTAGCCAAATTCTCAGCACCAAGTAGAAATACTACTTGTGCTTCCAAATATCCTTAAACTAGTTTTGGCATGAGAGTCCACCATATCTACCTATGGATTGAGTAAGATCCTTAAGTTGTCATCGGTGCAAAGAAATAAAAATTGCTCTAAATATGTATGATTGATTGGTGTGGGAGAAATAATCTTTATACGATCTTGTGATGTGGAAGTAATAAAAGCGACGGACTGCATAATAAAGATTCATATCACAAGGGGCAATATAAAGTGACGTTCTTTCGCATTGAGATTTTGTGCATCCAACCATAAAAGTGCATGGCAACCTCTGCTTCCCTCTGCGAAGGGACTATCTTCTATTATTATCTTCTACCTTATGCAAGAGTCACGGTGATCTTCACCTTTCCTTTTTCATTTTAACCTTTGGCAAGCTCAGCATGTTGGAAAGAACATGATATATATATATATATATATATATATATATATATATATATATATCTAATTGGATATAGGGGAGCATGAATTATTATTGTTGACATTACCCTTGAGGTAAAAGGTGGTGGGGCAAAACTATAAGCCCCTATCTTTCTCTGTGTCCGATTAAAACTTCATAACCACAAGTATTGCGTGAGTGTTAGCAATTATGAAGGACTAAATGATAGTTGAGTATGTGGACTTGGTTTTTAGCTATGACATAGACTCTTTCCGATGTTATGATAAATTGCAGTTGCTTCAATGACTAAGATTATAGTTTGTCGGAGCCCAATAAGGTTTATGATTTATACTTTTGCATTGTGAATAGATCATCACTTGAACATAAGTAATCATATGACAAAATCTATATATGTTGCTGTTATGAGAATAATCATGATGCCTTCATGTCCGTATTTTATTTTTATCGACGCCTCTACCTCTAAACATGAGGACATATTTATTGTTATCAGCTTTTCGCTTGAGGACAAGCGAGGTCTAACCTTGGGGGAGTTGATATGTCCATTTTGCATCATGCTTTTATATCGATATTTATTGCATTATGGACTATTATTTCACTTTATGTCACAATACTTATGGCTATTCTCTCTTATTTTACAAGGTTTACATAAGGAGGGAGAATGCCGGCAGCTGGAATTCTGGGCTGGAAAAGGAGCAAATATTAGAGACCTATTCTGCTCGACTCCAAAAGTCCTGAAACTCCACAGAACATCTTAAAATAAATAAAGAAAAATCCTCGCCAAAGATGAAGGCCAGGGGGCCCACACCCTGCTCATGAGGGTGGGGGCGCACCCCCCTCCTAGGGCGCGCCAGCTACCTCGTGGGCCCCCTGGTGGCTCTCCGACGTCCATATTCTGCTATATGAAGTCTTTCGATGAGAAAAAAATCAGAGGAAACTTTTCGTGGCGGAACCAATCTAGAGCTCCGGCAGAGCTGTTCTGCCGGGATACTTCCCTCCGGGAGGGGGAAATCATCACCATCGTCATCACCAATGCTCCTCTCATCGGGAGAGGGAAATCTCCATCAACATCTTCACCAGCAGCATCTCATCTCCAAACCCTAGTTCATCTCTTGTATCCAATTCTTGTCTCAAAGTCCGGGATTGGTGCTAGTAGGTTGCTAGTAGTGTTGATTACTCCTTGTAGTTGATGCTAGTTGGTTTATTTGGTGGAAGATCATATGTTCAGATCCTATATGCATATTATTACCCCTCTGATTATGAACATGAATATGATTTGTGAGTAATTACGTTTGTTCCTGAGGACAAGGGAGAAGTCTTGCTATTAGTAGTCATGTGAATTTGGTATTCGTTTGATATTTTGATAAGATGTATGTTGTCTAGCCTCTAGTGGTGTTATGTTCGACTACATAACACTTCACCATTATTTGGGCCTAGAGGAAGGCATTGGGAAGTAATAAGTAGATGATGGGTTGCTAGAGTGACAGAAGCTTAAACCCTAGTTTATGCGTTGCTTCGTAAGGGGCTGATTTGGATCCACATGTCTCATGCTATGCTTAGGTTTACCTTAATACTTTTGTTGTAGTTGCGGATGCTTGCAATAGAGCTTAATCATAAGTGGGATGCTTGTTCAAGTAAGAACAACACCCAAGCACCGGTCCACCCACATATCAAATTATCAAAGTATCGAACGCGAATCATATGAACGTGATGAAAACTAGCTTGACGATATTCCCATGTGTCCTCGGGAGCGCTTTTCCTTATATAAGAGTTTGTTCCGGCTTGTCCTTTGCTACAAAAAGGATTGGGCCACCTTGCTGCACTTTATTTACTTTTGTTACTTGTTGCTCATTTCCATTTTATCTTATCACAAAACTATCTGTTACCACTTATTTCAGTACTTGCACGGAATACCTTGCTGAAAACCGCTTATCATTTCCTTCTGCTCCTCGTTGGGTTCGACACTCTTACTTATCGAAAGGACTATGATAGATCCCCTATACTTGTGGGTCATCAGCCCTGCCATCCACTAACATCATTGTACCTTGAGGTTGCGAATTGTTAGGCAGACCAACAATGGCAAACACCCTACCACGGTGGTGCGGCAAGGGTGGTCGTCCTCATCAAAGATGATGGGCATGCGGGACCATTTGAGCGGCTTCTGGGCCTCTGGAGTTGGCTCCACAGCATTGACCTCTCATGCCCATCGCTTGAGCTGGCGATGGGAGGATTGGAAGGACACAGCCCCATCAATGCATAGGGCATCAGTGGCCTATTGAAATTCCTGCTCACTGGTGCGGCAAGGGTGGTCCTCCTCATCAAAGATGATGGGCGTGCGGGACCATTTGAGCGGCTTCCGGGCCTCTGGCACTTGCTCCACAGCACTGACCTCTTGTGCCCATGGCTTGAGATAGCGATGGGAGGAGTGCAAGGACGCACCCCCATCAATGCATAGGGCGTTAGTGGCCCGCTAAAATTACTGCGCACTGGTTTCCTCTTCATTCCCTCCATCACTCAAATCATCTCAGGCTTCCTTCTCTTGGCACCTGGCGGGGTTTCCTTGGTTCTGAAAGGGTTTGCCAGGACGGTTTGCTTCACCGCCTCGGCCCTTTCCGCTAGTAGCATTCTGACCTTTCTCATTATCACGCTTATCATACTCTGCTCTCTGTCTCTTGACAAGCTGCTCAACTTGATAACATTCATGCAGGTCGTGGCCCTTGGTCCGGTGGATCTTGCAGTACGACACTTCACCTTTCCCGGCTTTCTCCGCGGTAGCGGCTTCCCGGCAGGCAGTGCACACGACAACTTCCCTGCCGGGGGCCTTAGCCTTGGCCTTCTTGCTGGTACTAGGCGTGCCAGAACCTTCCACAGTCATCACTGTCTTATTTCTTTGCTTCTTGTTGCGCTTCTTGCCCTTTCTTTGACTGGTTAATTCATCTTCTTCCTCTGAATCAACATTGATGCAATCCTCCTCTCCGACCAACTTCTTTCCTTCATCCGAGCACACTTATCCACTAGTGTGTACAGCTCCTTCACTGTCTTGGGAAACTGCACATTCATCTTAGAACAAATGCGACGGTTGCGCACATTGGACTGGAAGGCTGCTATAACAGCTGCATGATGGATATTCAGAATATTCCTATGGACTTCACTGAATCTTTGTAAATACTTACAAAGAATTTCTCCTTCCTTCTGCTAGAGAAGTTGCAGGTCGCTGGGCCTGTCGGGCTCCTGGTGGCCACCGGTGAAGGCACCGATGAACTCGTGGCACAGGTCTGCCCAGGATGAAATGGAGTTCTCCGCAGGTGCATGAGCCAAGATCTCACGTTGGACTTGAGAGCTAATGGGAAGTAGTTGGCGAACACCTTCTCATCTCTTCCCCCGGCAGCATGAACAGCGATGGTGTAGATGCTCAGGAACTCTGCCGAGTTCAGTCTCCCGTCATACTTCTCGGGTATCTCCGGCTTGAATATGCGGACGGACAGCCAGCGGACTTGCCGCAGCTCGCGTGTAAAGGCAAGGCAGCCGACCTCGAAAGGTAGGCACCCGCCAACACCGCGCGCAGGCTAGTCGACGTTGAGGCCGCCGCACCCGTCGGTCTGGCAGGGGTCGCCGAGAGGTCGTCCCACGACGACGCGCGCGTCTCCCTGCCGCCTATTGATATGTCTCCAACGTATCTATTTTTTCTCACGCTTTTCCTCTTGTTTTGGACTCTAATTTGCAGGACTTAAAATGAAACTAACCCCGGACTGATGTTGTTTTCAGCGGAACTACTATGGTGTTGTTTTTGTGCAGAAATAAAAGTTCTCGGAATGGAATGAAACTTTTTGAGGATTTTTATACCAATAATAAGAATTTCTGGAGCCAAGACTCACCGGAGAGGGGCCCTTGGGTGGCCACAACCCACCAGGGCACGCCCCCTCTCCTGGCGCACCCAGGTGGTTTGTACCCACCTGGTGGCCCCGCTGATGACCCCCTGATACTATAAATTCACATTATTTCAGAAAAATTCAAGGAGAAAGAATTATCACGATCCACAAGACGGAGCCTCCGCCAAGCCCTGTTCTTCCCCGGGAGGGCAGAGCTGGAGTCCGTTTGGGGCTCCAGAGAGGGGGATCTTCGTTCTTCGTCATCACCAACCCTTCTCCATCGCCAATTCCATGATGCTCCCCACCGGGAGTGAGTAATTCCTTCGTAGGCTCGCTGGTCGGTGAGGATTTGGATGATATTCATCATGTAATCGAGTTAGTTTTGTTAAGGCATGATCCCTAGTATCCACAATGTTCTTAGACTGATGTTGCTATGACTTTGCCATGCTTAATGCTTGTCACTTTGGGCCCGGGTGCCATGATGTTTCTTCCCCCCTCTACTCTCTTGTAATGGATTGAGTTTCCGCTTTGAAGTTATCTTATCGGATTGAATCTTTAAAGATTTGAGAACACTTGATGTATGTCTTGCCGTGCGTATCTGTGGTGACAATGGGATACCACGTGATTCACTTGATGTATGTTTTGGTGATCAACTTGCGGGTTCCGCCCATGAACCTATGCATAGGGGTTGGCACATGTTTTCGTCGTGATTCTCCGGTAGAACTTTGGGGCACTCTTTGAGGTCCTTTGTGTTGGTTGAATAGATGAATCTGAGATTGTGTGATGCATATCGTATAATCATACCCACAGATACTTTAGGTGACATTGGAGTATCTAGGTGACATTAGGGTTTTGGTTGATTTGTGTCTTAAGGTGTTATTCTAGTACAAACTCTAGGGCTATTTGTGACACTTATATGAATAGCCCAACGGATTGATTGGAAAGAATAACTCCGAGGTGGTTTCGTACCCTACCATAATCTCTTCATTCGTTCTCCGCTATTAGTGAATTTGGAGTGACTCTTTGTTGCATGTTGAGGGATAGTTATATGATCCAATTATGTTATTATTGTTGAGGGAACTTACACTAGTGAAAGTATGAACCCTAGACCTTGTTTCCTAGCATTGCAATATCGTTTACGCTCACTTTTTTCATTATTTACCTTGCTGTTTTTATATTTTCAGATTACAAAAACTATTATCTACTATCCATATACCACTTGTATCACCATCTCTTCGCCGAACTAGTGCACCTATACAATTTACCATTGTATTGGGTGTTTTGGGGACACAAGAGACTCTTTGTTATTTGGTTGTAGGGTTGCTTGAGAGAGACCATCTTCATCCTACGCCTCCTACAGATTGATAAACCTTAGGTCATCCACTTGAGGGAAATTTGCTACTGTCCTACAAACCTCTGCACTTGGAGGACCAACAACGTCTACAAGAAGAAGGTTGTGTAGTAGACATCAAGCTCTTTTCTGGCGCCGTTGCTGGGGAGGTGAGTGCTTGAAGGTATATCTTTAGATCTTGCAATAGAGTCATTTAGTTTCTTGTTTTATCACTAGTCTAGTTTATAAAAGAAAACTATAAAAAATGGAATTGAGTTTGTCTCATACGCTTCACCTTTTTAATATCTTTCGTGAGTATGATGGAAAGGATAATTGGGCTCAAGTTCTAGAAGAAGAAATCTATAAAATGTTTGGCACTAAATATTTGATGGATGAGCATGATTGCAATTTTGTTAGTATGAATTCCTTGAATATCCATCATGCTAATGATATGCAAAGCCACAAGCTTGGGGAAGCTATGTTTCATGAAGATGATATTTTTTGTCGCCCAAGTTTTGATGAGAAAATTTATTATGATGAAAGCATGCCTCTTATCTATGATGATTATTTCGATGACACGTATGCTTTAAAGAATAATGATAACCATGAAACTTGTCATCTTGATCTTAATTTTCAATCACATGATAGTTATTTTGTTGAGTTTGCTCCCACTATTATTCATGAGAAGAATTTTGCTTGTGTGGAGAGTAGTAAATTTTCTACGCTTGTAGATCATGAAACGAATGCTTTAGGTGCTGGTTATATTGTTGAATTCATTCATGATTCTACTGAAAATTATTATGAGGGAGGAATATATGCTCGTAGGAATTGCAATAATATCAAGTTTCCTCTCTATGTGCTTAAGGCTTTGAAGTTATGCTTGTTTTACCATCCTATGCTAGTTGATTATTGTTACCACAAGTTGTTTGCTCAGAAAATCCCTATGCATAGGAAATGGGTTAGAATTAAATGTGCTAGTCATATTCTTCACGATGCTCTCTTTATGTTACAATTCTTATCTTTTCTGTGAGCATCATTGAAATCATCATGCCTAGCTAGGGGCGTTAAACGATAGCGCTGAGGCAACCCAATCCTATTCTTGTTATTTAATTTTTGTTCCTGTTTAGTAATAAATAATTCATATAGCCTCTGTTTAGATGTGGTTTTATGCTTTTAATTATTATTTGTGCCAAGTAGAACCTTTGGGAAGACTTGGGGAAAGTCTTGTTGATCTTGCTGTAAAAAACAGAAACTTTAGCGCTCACGAGAATTGCTGCCATTATTATTTGGAGAGTGGTATCTAGTTAATTATTTTTTCAGATGATTAATATATAAAATCCTCAGGTCCAGAAATTTATTTGAGAATTTTATGAGTTCCAGAAGTATACGTTTGATCCAGATTACTACAGACTGTTCTGTTTTTGACAGATTATGTTTTTTCATGTGTTGTTTACTTATTTTGATGAATCTATGGCAAGTAAAAGAGTTTATAAACCATAGAGAAGTTGGAATACAGTAGGTTTAACACCAATATAAATAAATAATGAGTTCATTACAGTACCTTGTAGTGGTAATTTATTTTCTTATACTAACGGAGCTTACAAGTTTTCTGTTAAGTTTTGTGTTGTGAAGTTTTCAAGTTTTGGGTAAGGATCCGATGGACTATGGAATAAGGAGTTGCAAGAGCCTAAGCTTGGGGATGCCCAAGGCACCCAAGGTAATATTCAAGGATAGCCAAGAGCCTAAGCTTGGGGATGCCCCGGAAGGCATCCCCTCTTTCGTCTTCGTTCATCGGTAACTTTACTTGGAGCTCTATTTTTATTCGCCACATGATATGTGTTTTGCTTGGAGTGTCAATTTATTTTGTTAGGATTTTCTTGCTGTTATTTAGAACAATGTTTTGCATCTTTTATTTTAATAAAAGTGGCATTGATAGTCTTTACTATGCCTATTTTAGAAGTCCACATGTTGCTGTTTGAAAACAGAAAGTTTACCGCTGTTGCAATAATTCCCTATGTTTCTGTTTGAAAACAGAAAGTTTACCGCTGTTGCAATAATTCCCTAGAAAAGTCAGAATGTGATAAAATGTTGAAACCTTTTGCGTATTAAGCTCTGATAAATTTACTACAGTGGGAATTTTCTTACATAATTTTTGGAGCTAGGAAAGTATGGATGTCGCAGCATTCTTTACAGACTTTCCTGTTTAGGCAGATTGCTGTTATGTTTGCATATGTTTGCTTCTTTATTGATTCTATTTGAGGATAGGACTATTAAATATGCAGAGGCATTTAGTATGCAATGTTTAATAATAATTTTAGTGATTTGCTACAGTAGAGTATGATAAGCTTTTGGCAATGGTTTATACTAACTTATCTCACGAGTCCTTGTTGAGTTTTGTGTGGATGAAGCTTTTGAGATTTAGGGAGACTGTGATATGAGAGGAATTAAGGAGACACAAAAGCTCAAGCTTGGGGATGCCCAAGGCACCCCAAGATAATATCTCAATAAGTCTCAAGCTTCTAAGCTTGGGGATGCCCCGGTTGGCATCCCACCTTTCTTCTTCAACAACTATCGGTTAGTATCGGTTGATCCTAAGTTTTTGCTTCTTCACATCATGTTTGCTATTCTTAGATGTCATTTTATTTAGTTTTGCTTTCTGTTTGAATAAAGTATCAAGATCTGAAATTATTAAATTTTAGATAGTATTCACATAGTTTCATAATTATTCAACTACTCATTGACCTTCACTTATATATTTCGGAGTAGTTTGTTGTTGCTCTAGTGATTCACTTATATCTTTAGAGCACGGTGGTGGATTGGTTTTATAGAAACTATTGACCTCTCATGCTTCACTTAGATTATTTTGAGAGTCTTAAATATCATTGTAATTTTCTTAAATAATCCTAATATGCTAGGTATTCAAGATTAGTAAAAAATATATTCTTAGGAGTATTTTGAATACTAAGAGAAGTTTGATGCTTGATGATTGTTTTGAGATATGGAGGTAATAATATCAAAGTCGTGCTAGTTGAGTAGTTGTGAAATTGAGAAATGCTTGTGTTGAAGTTTGCAAGTCCCATAGCATGCACGTACGGTAAGCATTATGTAAAAAATTTGAAACATGAGGTGTTATTTGATTTTCCTCCTTATGAGTGGTGGTTGGGGACGAGCGGTGGTCTTTTCCTACCAATCTATCCCCCTAGGAGCATGCGCGTAGTACCGAGGTTTTTGATGACTTGTAGATTTTTGCAATAAGAATGTGAGTTCTTTATGACTAATGTTGAGTCCATGGATTATATGCACTCTCACCCTTCCATCCTTGCTAGCCTCTTCGGTACCGTGCATTGCCCTTTTCTCACATTTAGAGTTGGCGCAAACTTCACCGGTGCATCCAAACCCCATGATATGATACGCTCTGTCACACATAAACCTCCTTATATCTTCCTCAAAACAGCCACCATACCTACCTATTATGGCATTTCCATAGCCATTCCGAGATATATTGCCATGCAACTTTCCACCATTCCATTTATCATGACACATTCATCATTGTCATATTGCTTAGCATGATCATGTAGTTGACATAGTATTTGTGGCAAAGCCACTGTTCATAATTCTTTCATACATGTCACTCTTGGTTCATTGCATATCCCGGTACACCGCCGGAGGCATTCATATAGAGTCATCTTTGTTCTAGTATCGAGTTGTAATCATTGAGTTGTAAATAAATAGAAGTGTGATGATCATCATTATTAGAGCATTGTCCCAAGTGAGGAATATAAAAAAGGCCATAAAAAAGAGAAGGCCCCCAAAAAAGAGAAAGGATGTCGGGTGGTGGGTGCGACATATGCCAACAGGTGGCTTATCATTGTGGGATCCAGTAAGACATCGCCGGTGCCTGGAAGCGGGATAAGGCGATGACATGCACGCCGGCGGATCTTACCCAGCTTCGGGGCTCTCCGTGGAGATAACACCCCTACTGCTGCTCTGCGGGGTCTCCGCATGCTCACTAGATGAATCGAGTAGCTACACAACGCTCCTTGAGCTGTGTTTTTGGGGGAAGGAGGAAGAAAGGGCACGGCTAGTTTGCTTCTTCTCCTTGTATGGTATCTAGAACTAGTGGGGGGTCCAACCCTTTGCATGGGTGCACCGGGGGGTTTATATAGGCCTACCCCCCGGGAATAAAAGGGTAATCCAGCTGGGCGCGGGGCCCAACCGTCTGTGACTGCGCTCGCCGACTTCTGCGCCGGCTGCTGGGGCCCGCCGGCTGGTGGGTCCCGCCGGCTGCCAACTCCTGGGCAACAGGCGGGCCCCACTGCCAAGGGTCTTGTCGATGGCCGGTTACTGTTGCTTCATTCCGATGACGAGGGCTTCGTCGGGGCAAGCGTGGCTACAGTGCCGCCGTCCTGCGGGCGTTCACCGTAGCCTTACCGCGTCTCGTCTCCTTAATGGGGCGTCTTCCTCGAGGGGGGAAGCAAGCCGGCTGTGGAGAGCCGGCCCCGTCTCGGGCCGACCGTGGGAGGCCAGGCCGCCTTCGGGTGCCTCTCTGCCCGAAGGGGCCCACCACCCGTGGGCCGTACTGGTAGCCCATCGTGGATGACATCAGGGTCAACATGGCAACAGTGCCGCGCCGGACGGGTCATGGCCACTCCGCCCGGCGCACTGTACCAGGCGTGCTCCGGGATTCGAGGGTGGCAGGCTTTACTGTAGCCACACCCCATCTCATCGCCGTTAGGTGGGTGCAAACTTTGTGGGTACGGTCTTGACCGCTCTATGGGGAGCCGGCTTTCTCACAGCCGGCTTCTTGGAGTCGGCCCTCTCATGAGGGTTAAAGTCGGGCCGCCTTCCGAAAGCCGGCCTTGATCCCAGCCGGCTAGGGGAAGGCGGCCCCATGTCTTGGATTCTTGAGAGCCGGGCTGGCTCGTAACTTTTTCCGAAGTGCCAGGGGAAGCCGGCTAGGCTACCCATGGCTATTTACTCCGACAAAGGACATAAAAAAGGGAAAGGCCCAAAAAATGAGAGAAAAAGAGAGAAGGGACAATGTTACTATCCTTTTACCACACTTGTGCTTCAAAGTAGCACCATGATCTTCATAGTAGAGAGTCTCTCATGTTATCACTTTCATATACTAGTGGGAATTTTTCATTATAGAACTTGGCTTGTATATTCCAACAATGGGCCTCCTCAAGTGCCCTAGGTCTTCGTGAGCAAGCAAGTAGGATGCACACCCACTTAGTTTCTTTTGTTGAGCTTTCATACATTTATAGCTCTAGTCCATCCGTTGCATGGCAATCCCTACTCCTTGCATTAACATCAATCGGTGGGCATCTCCATAGCGCATTGATTAGCCTCATTGATGTGAGACTTTCTCCTTTTTTTTCTTCTCCACATAACCTCCCTCATTATATTCTATTCCACCCATAGTGCTATATCCATGGCTCACGCTCATGTATTGCGTGAAAGTTTATGAGTTTGAGATTACTAAAGTATGAAACAATTGCTTGGCTTGTCATCGGGGTTGTGCATGATGAGAGCATTCTTGTGTGACGAAAATGAAATATGACTAAACTATATGATTTTGTAGGGATGAACTTTCTTTGGCCATGTTATTTTGAGCAGACATAATTGCTTAGTTACTATGCTTGAAGTATTATTATTTTTATGTCAATATGAACTTTTGTCTTGAATCTTTCGGATCTGAATATTCATGCCACAATTAAGAAGAATTACATTGAAATTATGCCAAGTAGCAATCCGCATCAAAAATTCTGTTTTTATCATTTACCTACTCGAGGACGAGCAGGAATTAAGCTTGGGGATGCTGATACGTCTCCAACGTATCTATAATTTTTGAATGCTCCATGCTATATTATCTACTGTTTTGAATGTTTATGGGCTTCATTATACACTTTTATATCATTTTTTGGGACTAACCTATTAACCCAGAGCCGAGTGCCAGTTTCTGTTTTTACCCTGTTTTAGGGTTTCGAAGAAAAGAAAAATCAAACGGAGTCCAATTGACCTGCAACTTCACGGAACTCATTTTTGGAAGGAAAGAAGCCCAGAAGCCTTGGAGTGCACGTCGGAGGATCTACGAGGAGGCCATGAAGCAGGGGGGCACGCCCACCCCCTGGGCGTGCCCTCCACCCTCGTGGGCCCCTCGTGGCCCCCCTGACGTACTTCTTCCGCCTATATATCTCCATATACCCTAAAAACATCCGAGAGCACAATAGATCAGGAGTTCCGCCGCCAGAAGCCTCCGTAGCCACCGAAAGCCAATCTAGACCCGTTCCGGCACCCTGCCGGAGGGGGGATCCTTCTCCGGTGGCCATCTTCATCATCCCGGTGCTCTTCATGACGAGGAGGGGGTAGTTCTCCCTCGGGGCTGAGGGTATGTACTAGTAGCTATGTGTTTGATCTCTCTCTCTCTCTCTCGTGTTCTTGAGGTGATACGATCTTGATGTATCGCGAGCGTTGCTATTATATTTGGATCCTATGATGTTTCTTCCCCCCTCTACTCTCTTGTTATGGATTGAGTTTCCCCTCTGAAGTTATCTTATCGGATTGAGTCTTTAAAGATTATAGAACACTTGATGTATGTCTTGCCGTGCGTATCTGTGGTGACAATGGGATACCACGTGATTCACTTGATGTATGTTTTGGTGATCAACTTGCGGGTTCTGCCCATGAACCTATGCATAGGGGTTGGCACACGTTTTCGTCGTGATTCTCTGGTAGAACTTTCGGGCACTCTTTGAGGTCCTTTGTGTTGGTTGAATAGATGAATCTGAGATTGTGTGATGCATATCATATAATCATACCCACGGATACTTGAGGTGACATTGGAGTATCTAGGTGACATTAGGGTTTTGGTTGATTTGTGTCTTAAGGTGTTATTCTAGTACAAACTCTAGGGCTGTTTGTGACACTTATAGGAATAGCCCAACAGATTGATTGGAAAGAATAACTTTGAGGTGGTTTCGTACCCTACCATAATCTCTTAGTTCGTTCTCCGCTATTAGTGACTTTGGAGTGACTCTTTGTTGCATGTTGAGGGATAGTTATATGATCCAATTATGTTATTATTGTTGAGGGAACTTACACTAGTGAAAGTATGAACCCTAGGCCTTGTTTCCTAGCATTGCAATACCGTTTACGCTCACTTTTATCATTAGTTACCTTGCTGTTTTTATATTTTCAGATTACAAAAACTATTATCTACTATCCATATACCACTTGTATCACCATCTCTTCGCCGAACTAGTGCACCTATACAATTTACCACTGTATTGGGTGTGTTGGGGACACAAGAGATTCTTTGTTATTTGGTTGCAGGGTTGCTTGAGAGAGACCATTTTCATCCTACGCCTCCTACGGATTGATAAACCATAGGTCATCCACTTGAGGGAAATTTGGTACTGTCCTACAAACCTCTGCACTTGGAGGCCCAACAACGTCTACAAGAAGAAGGTTGTGTAGTAGACATCAATATTTAAGGATTTTTATTGCAAAAATAACAAGAGGGGGCTGCACCAAGTGGGCACAACCCACCTAGGCGCGCCAGCACCCCCTGGCACGCCCTGGGGGGTTGTGGTCCCCACGTGGGTCCCCTCACTTATCTCTTCGTCCCACATTGTCACCTAGCTCCAGAAGAAATCACTTTCCCTCTCTCTCCCGAGTTCTTGCTCATTTTGCTGCCAATTTCGATCTCTTTGCTCGAAGCTCCGTTTTCGAAACTGTTTCGGGAGATTGTTGCTTGGTATGTGACTGCACCGTTTGTCCAATTAGTTTTTGTTTTAGTGGTTTATACTTTGAATAATTAGCTACTCTTGGTGCTGCCGTAGATGTGCTTGCATGTTGAATTCTTAGTGTTTTAAGTTTTTTGAATGCTTGCTATGGCCTCTATGTATCCCTATGAGTAGTTGCTATCAATCTTACAAAGTTTTGTTAACAAATTTTTGTCACTCCAAAATTTTTATTTTCAGAAAATTGTACGCGGGCATGATGAACATATTTGGAAGAAGTTCTTCGAGGAGACAATCCTTGGGGGAATCATCTAGTGACAGTTCTGCCCACCGGTCTTACGTTCAACCAAGTGAAAGTTCCACGCGAGATGCAGCCACCAAAACATGCTTATGGCCTTGCAATGAATATATGATGCATGTGGGTATTAAGGAGGAATTTGAGCAATATGTTCACAATGCCGGTCAAGGTCCCTACCTACTAGATAAGTGTGCACAACACCATCTTCTCACTGAATCATTTGTCAAATGATTTAAATATTTTCCACGTGAGTCTAGGGTGTCGTTTATGCTTTATGATGAACCATATACCATTTCACTAGAGAACTTTGCTTACCATTGCAAACTTCCATTTTGGGGTTCACTTGATGAGCCAGCAAAGGCTGAGTATGAGTCTTTCTTGACTAGCCTTTGTTACGGTGAAAATAGGGGAGTGAGACAAGGAAGAATAAAGAGCATTCACTTTCCCGCAATTCAGTAAGAGAGCACATTCCATGCAACTTGGTGGCAACCTTTACATGGCTGATTTGGAGAGTTAATTGGGCAGAGGATAATGGTTACGTTTGGAGAGTTAAACAAACGAAACAAAATCCTGAAAAATCTCCACTGTTGATTCCCATGCCCGCCACAAGTCAGCCTCCTACTCCCTCACCTAGGGACTCGGGTATAGAGATGACCCACGCGCCGGTGCAGACGAGTCCCATCACGTCTTCACCTCTTCGCGTGCACCACCAGCCTGCTCCACCTCCACCAGAGCAAGACATGGCAAATTTTCCCCTGGATCCCCTTGGGTTCCTTCCGCCGGGGTTTGAGATCATCGATGGAGGACCAACCCGCGTGCCTTGGACGTTCTACTCTCCAGCCATTGCGCCGGAGCATCGCCATGAGCAGTTCGCCATTGGCTTTGTTGAGCCTCCGCCACCACCTGGACAGATTCATCACTTTCGCCAACTGGTTAGTGATTTTGTGATGACTCAGCTTCACCGTGACGTTCTTAGTGATCAGCAATGGATTGAGGATGTTGGTTTGTTTGAGTTTCGATCTCCTCCATCTAGGCATGCCATTATAAATCATCCTCCGTATGATCTTGGCAATGGTCACTTTGTTCGGTTCGTTCCTCATGATCAAGGCATCAATCACAGAGCTATTCAGGGTTTTCATAGGGGCTGGATTATGATGTTAGGTGTTCCTTTGGATTACCGCATCACACAGCATGTTTCTGAGGCAGTTAGCACATTTGGTCGCTTTCATATCTGGCATCAAGATGATCCGCGGCTGGTCAGGACTCTGGTTTATGTTTCTTTCCCAAGCCCTCGGCAAGTGCCTAGAGATGTAGTCTATCGTGAGTATGCAGACTTTGGAGCTACATGTCTTTCTTGGACAACACCTATCTATGTTCTCTCTGCAGAATTTGCTGGCATTATGCCAGCTGATGAGGATCTGATGCCTTTCAATGGAAACCCTCATCCGCTGCCCGGGAACATGCCTTTTGATGATGTTAACTTTGTCATGCCTGAGTTTCCAGAGCTGGGTTGGAATGAGGCCCCTCATGCTCACAATGATGATCCGCAGCCTCATAACCACCATGACAATGTCATTATTGAGGAGATTCATGAGGATGAAGCCCAACCTACTTCTCAAGAGTCAGTGGACTTGGAGCACTCGGGGCCTGTTGATTCTGCTGAGGGATCCGTCAATGATCAGCAAGGTGTTGTGGCAGCCTATGTGCCTCCTCTGATCCAGGCTCCTGTTGTTATTGGTCAAGTACTGACAGTTTTCAGACCTGAGCTTCCTCCGATAATGCAATGGACAAGATCTTTTCAGCGTATGATGCCAATCTTTGATATAATACACATTCCTCGAGGGTTGCAGTTCTTCAGTCCTTTTAAACCAGTTTTACTGTCTAAACGCTCTTGGGAAGTATCTTTCTCTTACTCTGCTATAAAGAACAAGCTGGTTTTTCATCCTTCACCTGTTCGTCGGATGGTGAATGTTCCAAGGAAGCCTCCTGTTGCTCGTGCTCTTTGTTTTGACACTCTTGCTGAGGATTGTGCCATGGATGATCCAGCTTTGTCTGCTGTTGAGATGTCTGCTTTCAACTTCTCTGCTGCTCCAAGTCAGCGTCCAGCTCGTGCTCGTAAACCAAAGTCTCTGATTGTTGAGTCTGAGGTCAGGCGCAGTGCCAGGCTCTTAGCCCTACGTGATGGCTTCAGGCATTCTACTCCAGCCAAGTCCCCTCTGAAGAAACCTGCAGCCAAGCCTCAGAAGAAGCGCAAGGTTACTGTGGATGGTCAGCTACCGCGGGCTCCTCCTCAAGATGCAGATCAACTAGCTGTGCCACCGCCCACGCCAATCAATGTGCTGCAGTAGGTTGGCCTTCATCTCGGCATTGGACCTGAGAAGCTCACTAAGGAGAAGCTTGAGGCTTCTTCTTGCAAGCCTTCTGCTTCTTCTAGTTCCAATGATAGCTGATCGTTTCAAATGGTAGGGTTTATGGTTAACCCTTGTGAAAACCATTTATCTGCTCTTATTTTTTAGGCTTCATCTGAACTTTTATGCTATCCCTTGGCTGAACTGGTACTGTCATTATGTGGCTGTCTTTTGTTGTTACTTTATTATGGTCTGTAATGAATCAGTATGATGTTAGAGATTGGAAAGTTCTTTGCTGGAATGTGCGAGGTCTGAATTCAGATGACAGAAAGCATGCAGTTCATCAGAAAATCAATGAAAGTGCATGTTCCATTGCTTGCCTCCAAGAAACAAAATGTGAGATCTTTGATCAGCGTTTAATTCGTAAGTGTTATCCACGACATTTTGATCAGTTTATCCATGTGCCTTCGTCTGGAGCTTCGGGTGGGTTGTTAGTCGTATGGAATACTGCTTCGTTCGCTGGAAAACTAATTGAGTCCAATAGCTTTGGTATTGTGGTGGAGTTCACGTCTGTTCATAACTCCCAAACCTGGACTCTAGTTTCAGTCTATGGACCCTGTCAAAACCCAGCTAGAGATAATTTTATTAATTGGTTGCATGATATAATTATCCCTGATGATGCTAACTGGCTGTTACTAGGTGATTTTAATTTCATGCGCTCGATGGAAAATAGGAATAAACCAGGTGGTGATATTAATGACATGTTTATCTTTAAAGAGGTTATTGGGCACCTCGGCTTAATTGAATTACCTCTCAAGGGCAGAAAGTATACATGGACAAATATGCAAACTGCTCCTTTGCTTGAACAGATTGATTGGTTTTTTACAACTCCTTCATGGACATGTTCTTATCCTAACACTATGGTCCTACCTCTGGCTAGAACCGCTTCAGATCATGTGCCATGTGTGGTGCAAATAAAAACCTCTATTCCCAAGGCCAAAGTTTTTAGATTTGAAAATTACTGGACTAATTTGCCTGGTTTCCTTGATTGTGTCAGTGAATCTTGGAGTAGGCCAGTTCATAAGAGATCTTCTGCTGCTATAATATCTGCAAAGTTCAAAGCTGTCAGGCAGGCACTCAAACAGTGGCACATTAGTCTTTCTACAGTCAAGGCTCTAATCTCCAACTGCAATAAAGTAATTCTTTGTCTGGATGGTCTTGAGGAGTTAAGGCCTTTGTCTGGGCCTGAGGAAATTTCAGGAAATTGTAAAGTTGCATTTGGAGGAAACTCTAAGGTTGCAATTTATCTACTGGAAGCAGAGATGTACTATTAGAAACATTAAAGTGGGAGAGGAAAACACCAAATTTTTCCATGCCATGGCCACTGAGATATACAGGAATAACTCTATTTCTAGTATAACTTCTGATGATGGGCAAGTGACCTCTGATCATGCATCAATTGCTAGACTATTTTTGCAGGAGTTTAAGCAGAGGATGGGATGCACAAATAATACACAAATGGGTTTTGATATGCCAAATATTATCAAGAAGGTTCAGGGACTTGATGAATTGACCAAGCCCTTTTCTGAGCAAGAAATTGATTGTGTTATTAAGGAAATGCCTCCTGACAGAGCACCTGGGCCAGATGGTTTCACTGGCCTTTTTCTTAAGAAGTGTTGGCACATAATTAAAGATGATTTTCATCAACTGGTCAAAGAGTTTTCTGAGGGGCACCTTGATTTGGAGTGTATCAACAGTTCCCTCATAACCTTGATTCCAAAAAAGCTTTCACCTGAGGGTTTGAATGATTACAGGCCAATATCTTTGACAAATACCTGTTTGAAATTCCTCACTAAACTTCTGGCCAACAGGTTGCAGAAAGTTATTCTTTCCTGTATTCATAAAAACCAATATGGATTTATTAAATCCAGGTCTATTCAGGATTGTCTAGCTTGGTGCTTTGAGTACATCCACCAGTGTAATGCTTCAAAGAGACCAATAGTCTTGCTGAAATTGGATTTTACTAAAGCCTTTGACACTATTGAGCATGATGCCATTCTTAGAATCTTAAGATACAAGGGTTTTAATGACAAATGGATTTCCTGGATGCAAACTATTTTGTCTTCTGGTTCTTCTTCTGTGCTTCTTAATGGTGTCCCTGGCAACCATTTTAAATGTAAGAGGGGAGTTAGGCAAGGAGACCCAATGTCACCTCTTCTTTTTGTCCTTGCTGCTGACCTGCTTCAGTCTGTTGTGAATGACATGTGCAGTAAAGGAATTCTGACTTTGCCAATCCCTTCTAACAGCCAGGATTATCCCATAGTTCAGTATGCTGATGATACACTAATTGTGTTGCCTGCTATTGATCACCAACTGCTTGCTCTTAAAGACATGCTTGATGTTTTTGCTGCCACAACAGGATTATCTGTGAATTTTGCAAATCCCTTATGGTGCCTATGAACATGTCATCTGATGAAGCTAACAGGTTGGCCTCAGTTCTTGGATGCAGTGTAGGAGCCATGCCTTTTACCTACTTGGGTCTGCCCATGGGGACTACAAGGCCCACAATCCAAGACCTCATGCCTCTTGTGCATAGGATTGAAAGAAGACTATCTGCCACTTCATGCTTTCTGAATCAAGGTAGCAGGTTGCAGTTGCTCCAGTCTGTTTTAACATCAATGCCCATATATTTCCTGTGCACACTTGTCATCCCACCTGGAATTCTGAAACAAATTGAAAGGATCCAGAGACAATGCCTATGGAGAGGGAACTCTGATACCCCAAGACAATCCCTGGCTGCTTGGGACTTGGTATGCTTACCAAAAAACAAAGGGGGTCTTGGTGTGCTCAACCTCAAGGTGCAGAATGAGGCCTTGCTTATGAAGTTCTTGCACAAGTTTTATAATCATCATGACATCCCCTGGGTTGGCCTTATTTGGAATGCATACTATGCCAACTCTGTCCCTCATACTACCACACTCTGTGGATCCTTTTGGTGGCGTGATGTGTTTAAATTGGCTAACAAATATTGTCAGCTGGCTACTCCAATGTTGGCTGATGGCAGGTCCATTCTCTTGGTCTGACAGATGGGTGGTTGAGCTTAAGGGTTCCTGCCTCAGTGAAAAATTTCCCAGGCTCTTCTCCTTTGTTATTGATGAGCATCTTTCAGTGTCTGATGTGCTTTCCTAGGAGTTTTTGTCAAATTTGCATTTGCCCCTCTCTACACAAGCCTTTGCTGAGCTTGAATGTCTTCAACAGCTGACAAATGCTTATTCTTGCTCTGCAACTCATGACACATGGATTTGGCCTTTTCATAAGGGTTGTTTCATACCCAAATCCTTTTATGTGTATGAGCATCAACATATTGTTGTAGATCCAATCTTCCAATGGATTTGGAAATCTTCATGTACATTGAAAATCAAAATGTTAGGATGGTTACTGCTGAGGGATCATTTAAACACAAGAGACATGCTACTCAGGAGGCATTGGCACGTGGAAGATCATACTTGTGTCCTATGTCCATATCTGATCCATGAAGATTGTGCACATTTGTTCTTCTCTTGTAATTTTAGCGTTAGAGTCTGGAACTACTTGCAGATTCTTTGGGACCCACAGCCTGGGATGACAACATACAACATGGCAGTAAAGGCTAGGAAGGATTTTGGGCATTCTTTCTTCACTGAAGTGGTCTTTACAGCAGCTTGGAACATTTGGATCTTGAGGAATGGCAAGGTTTTCAGGAATGAGACACCTTCTTTCAGAGTCTGGAGGCACAACTTTATCCATGACATAACCCTTCTTTCTCATAGGATAAAATGTAAATACAAGGATAGCCTTCTAACTTGGATCTCTAACCTCCCTTAGTTAGTGTTTTCTTTTACCCTTCTAGGGTTGTAAGTTTGTAAGTATTTCTGTCTTCTTCTTTTCTTTACTTGTATGGACTTGTAACAGGACTTTGTTACTTTGTTGTTTTCAATAAAGAGCTGTGAGGCTGTTTCCTTGCAGTACATATTCCAAAAAAAACATTATGTGAAATCTAGTATCCATTCGTACGTTTACCTCATGTCTTGTCTTTATGTAGGCATAAATTTAGGGGGAGACACTCAACTCATGAGTGCTCTCACTCTATGTAATGCATAAATAGAACAAACACTCTTAAAGCTACCATGTTATTCTAACTATGGTGCTTTAAATGATGGAGTAGTGATTATGCACCCAAAGTTCAAATCCTTGCGGTGTCATGTCACTTATACTCAAACATGGTGGCATCGGCCACCGCTCTTATCAGTTAGAACATTATCTGAGCGGTTTGTTTTTTAGGCATAGGATATTCACTTCTTAATATTGTGTCTTTTCCACTTATTCATACTAAACCCATCATCTCATTACCATTGTCATTGGCACCAAAATATTCCTTATCCTTCTCAAAAACCAAATTCCTAAGAGCTTCCGGTCGTCCGGTCATTTTCTGGCCCGTATATATAGGGCGAGGTGTGTTTGAGGTAGTTCCTTTAACCTAAATCGCTCGATCCCCTTTTTCTCATCCGCCGCCGCTGCACACCCTGTCTCACCTCTCCTTGCTACGGTCGTGCGCCGGCCGCCCTCGTCGTCTCTGTGCCACCTGGGTCGCCCCGGCCGCCGTCGCGCCTCCGGCGCCGCCCCGTGCTTCTCCCTTCCATCTCACTCTTCCCTCCGAGGTAGCACCCTTCTTCTCCTCCTCTCATCAGTTGATTATCGTTCGATCTATGGAGGTGGGTTGTTGATTTGGTTCTCCCTCCTCCTCTAGGTCGGGACGCCAAGGACAAAGCACTCTGCACGCAAGGAGGCCCCATGTGGGTCCTCTAGTCCGTTTCCTCATGGTGGTTCCGATTATTCACAAGAACCGGATCGTCCTCGGAAGCGTGCCGCCCAGCCTCACAGCCCCGCTAGCGACTCTTCAACAGAGGAATCCGACTATGAGGATGAGCTGGAACATATGGAGTGGGCCGAGTTTGTTGCTATTTTCACCACTCACCCAAGCCAAGAACTCCGAGGCCTACTTTCAAGCCTCCTCCTGCTCCGGTGCAACCTCAAGGTGATGCCCGTCGCATCTCTCTTGAACCTCGTTCGCCTCTCGGCCGCAAAGTTAAAAGGTTCAATGAGGTTCCCATTGCTTCCTACCTTAAGTTTCATCGTGATGTTGATCAATTTTCCATTGCTAGAGACTCTCAGGACGATCGCTTTCGCACTAACATCCAGGCAGACATTTTTACCACTGTCATCATTCCTAAGGGTCTGTCTCTGCATGTGTGCATTGACTTACAACATATTCTTGCTCATCCGGTCAAATATCTAGGGGCTATTGAGTTCATCGAGGCATCTGGTCTTGCTACTCCATTCACATTTCAACACGATTTTAACCAAGCTGCCATTCATCAGTTCTATGCCACATGTTTCTTGCATCCAAATAACACTGTCACTTGGATGACCTCCGACACCGTGCTTACGGCCTCTTATTCTCAATTTGTCGCAGCCCTTGGTTTTCCTAACACCGGTTTCAAAATTCATAAGGATGACCCCAACCATAGGCCCAAGGGCATTGAGGTGTGACGCCCCGAGACCGACGATCTAGATGCCTTCCATTTAGCTTGGTTGTCGTTGTGTGTTTCATATGTTTGTTGCCATGATCGTGATGAGTGCCGTTGTCATATTTTTGCTTCTTGCATCATGTTCATCATTTGATTATATTGCATTGCCATGCCCATCTTTGTCATGTTGCATTTGTGCCTCTTGTCATTTTTCATTCTCATAATCATCATGTGCATTGTCATATTCATGCATGTTACATTGTTGCATGCCCATGTATCATCATCATCTCTCCCTTCCTTCTTCCTTCATGTTTTTTTACAAATGACATTATTCCCTCCTCCATTAATGTTCATTTATTTCCTGATGATCATACTCCATGCCTTATACCTCTCTATCAAATTTCTTTCATTTTGGAGTTGATTTGGTTGGGTTCAAAATGGCTCAACTTTGAATCTAATTCAAACTTGAATTATTTTTATACCCTTAAATATATCCAAACCAGTTTATTCAAATTGTGCATATTTCTAGGACTGCATAAATATCTTCATCCCTGCCAAATTCCATATCTTCCCTTGTCTTTCTTTTCTTCCAAGTTTTCTGTCTGAAGAAAAAGGGAAGGAAAGGAAGTGTAGCAAGAGAGAGAGCCCAGCTCCAGCAGCATTGCAGCCCAGCACCACCACCAGCAGCCCATCTCCACAGCCATCCAGCCCAAGCCCACCTCTGCTCCTTCTTCTACCTACGTCACCCATGTACGACCAAAAAGTAGCCATCAGATCGCCATGGCACTGCTCGATGGGCTGTCGTACAGCTCCCTAGCGCCCTATATACCACCCCTCGACGTCTGTGCCCTAACCTAGCTTCTCCTCCCCCCCTTCAACGCCGCCATAACCCATCTCCTTCTCTAGTTGTTCTTCTTCCTCAAGAGAAGAGTACCCGAGAGAAGAAAACCACCGGCATCCGTCATCGCCCTCGCGTCCGGCCTACGCTAGGACCCTCTCCGAAATGTCGTCCTGCACCCCGTCACCCTCCTCGACCGCTCGCCGGAGTTAGCTGGGCAGGAGCCTCCCCAATGAACCTCCCTACCGTCGCCGTCGCCAAGACCGGTCAAACCAAGCCGAGCTCGAGCTCTTCTCCGGCTTGATCCTCGCCGTAGCCGTCTCCTTCTTCCACGGGGACGTCGTCTCCGTCGTCTCCTTCGTCCACGTCGCATCCACGAGCCTCGGATCGACCTCCCCGACGACCTCTTCATCGGTTCTTCCTCTGCTTCACAGATGCCAAGCCGGAGGCCTCTTCTCGGCACCGACCTCTCCTTCTTCCTCGGGTCTACCTCGCCACCGGTTAAATTCGTCACGTCCCCGAGCTCGGTCGACTCCTCCGAGCCCCTCTACGTGAGCAGCTGCGCTTCCCTGTACCTTAGTCTGGTTGATCGCGTCCTCTGCACGCACTGCCGCATGCCTCGCCCAGCACTTGCACGCACAACACCGAGGCTTGGCCGCCATGACCGAAAGCATTGAGCTCGTTCTACACCCAACATTGCTCCGTGCCTGCACACACGCAGTAGCGCCCATCCCCCGGTTCCGCAGCTCCGCCGTCAGCCTATGATCGCGACGGTCGCCGTCTTGCTCGTCGTTGTCGTCACCCAGTTCGCTGGTGAATCACGAAGAAGAAGGCCTGGCCTTTGCTTCAGTTCAACATTTGCCACGCCCTTTTTTAGCACAAATAAGCAGCAGTAGCGCAGTGGTCAACACGATGCTCCTCTATCCAGGAGGTCGAGGGTTCGAGTCCCAGTCGGCCCCAATTTTTGCTCTGTTTTCCTTTTTTTGCACACTCAACCGCCGGGCCAAATCTCCTCGTGGGCCACTGTACTATGTTGCAATCCGGCCCACGTATGTTTTTTTCCTTCTCTTGTTTTAGTATTTTCCCAGTGTATGCATAATTACAGGAATGCCACTGTTTTGTATTGTTAATAATTAGATATGCTTGCATCCAAATTAAACAAACTATATATGTAAAATGCTTAGAATTTCATGTAGTTTAATAATTTCCAACTTTCATCCATGTTTTAAATGTTTAAATAGTTGTTTGTTTTAATTTGCTTAAATAACATGCTAAAATGATTTATTTCATAACTAAATAACCGTAGCTCCGATTTTAATAAACTTTATATGTAAATGGGGTAGAAAAAAGCATAGTTTAACATGGTAGCCCTACTTTGCATGTTAAACAACTCTAAAGTTGTGTGTAGGGCAGAACAATACCAAACATAATATATGCATATGGGGATTTTTTCGGACTTGTTTTTTGTTGTTCCGGCCTCATTCAAACTTGCCAAGATATGTAGTTTTCATATGCTTCACCTCTTGCCATGCTAACCAACATTTAATATTGGTGAGTACATAAACCGGAGAGAACTAAAGAAGTCATGTGGTGTTCCGTCAATATGCAACTCGTTGCATATTGAGCTCCACTTAATTTGTAGTTTTGCTTGTGCATTTTGCCATGCCATGCCTCATTAAACCGAACATGCATCATACTTGGTTGTGCATCATGCCATGTTTATGTGATGGTTGTTTACCATGTTGTTTTGTTCTTTCCTGTGTGCTTCTTCGGGTTACTTCCGATAACGTCGTGTTTGTGAGGATTCGTTCAACTTCATCCGTTTGTCTTCTTCATGGACTCGTTCTTCTTCCTTGCGGGATCTCAGGCAAGATGACCATACCCTCAAAATCACTTCTATCTTTGCTTGCTAGTTGCTCGCTCTATTGCCATGTTGCACCACCTACCACTTGCTCTATCATGCCTCCCATATTGCCATGTCAAGCCTCTAACCCACCTTTCCTAGCAAACCGTTGTTTGGCTATGTTACCGCTTTGCTCAGCCCTTCTTATAGTGCTGCTAGTTGCAGGTGAAGATGAAGTTTGTTCCATGTTGGAACATGGATATGTTGGGATATCACAATATGTCTTATTTTAATTAATGCATCTATATACTTGGTCAAGGGTGGAAGGCTCGACCTTACGCCTGGTGTTTTGTTCCACTCTTGTCGTCCTAGTTTCCATCATACCGGTGTTATGTTCATTGATTTTGCGTTCCTTACACGTTGGGTGTTATGGGGACCCCTTGACAGTTCGCTTTGAATAAAACTCCTCTAGCAAGGCCCAACCTTGGTTTTACCATTTTCCTCACCACCACCTACTTTTCCCTTGGGAGTCGCGCTCTCAAGGGTCATCTTTATTTTAACCCCCCTGGGCCAGTGCTTCTCTAAGTGTTGGTCCATAACAGAGCCACTTGCAGCGCCACCTCGGGGAAACTTGAGGGTTGGTCTTAGTTGTACGTATTGTTCATCCAGTGTTGCCCTGAGAACAAGATATGTTCAGCTCCTATCGGGATGTCAGCGCATCGGGCGGTCTTGCTGGTCTTGTTTTACCATTGTCGAAATGTCTTGTAACCGGGATTCCCAGTCTGATCGGGTCTTCCTAGGAGAAGGAATATCCTTCGTTGACCGTGAGAGCTTGTGATGGGCTAAGTTGGGACACCCCTACAGGATTTTGAACTTTCGAAAGTCGTGCCCGTGATTATGGGTAGATGGGAATTTGTTAATGTCCGGTTGTAGAGAACTTGACACTTAACTTAATTAAAATACATCAACCACGTGTGTAGCCGTGATGGTCTCTTCTCGGCGGAGTCCGGGAAGTGAACACGGTTCTTGTGTTATGCTTGAACGTAAGTAGTTTCAGGATCACTTCTTGATCACTTCTAGTTCACGACCATCACTTTGCTTCTCTTCTCGCTCTTATTTGCATATGTTAGACACCATATATGCTTAGTGCTTGCTGCAGCTCCACCTCACTACCCTTTCCTACCCATAAGCTTAAATAGTCTTGATCGCGAGGGTGTGAGATTGCTGAGTCCTCGTGACTCACATATACTTCCAAATAGTTGCAGGTGCCGACAATACCAGTGCAGGTGATGCAACCCAGCTCGAGTGGGAGCTCGATGAAGATCTTGATCGTTGTTCTGTTTCGTTTTCCTGTTGATCAGTAGTGGAGCCCAGTCGGGGCGATTGGGGATCTATTGCATTAGGGGTTGTCTTTCTTTATTTGGTTCCGTAGTCGGACCTTGATTGTTTTCTGGATGATGTAATGCTATATTTATGTATTGTGTGAAGTGGCATTTGTAAGCCAACTCTTTATCCCTTTCTTATTCAGTACATGGGATGTGTAAAGATTACCCCTCTTGCGACATGCCTACTATGCGGTTATGCCTCTAAGTCGTGCTCCGACACGTGGGAGATATAGCCGCATCATGGGTGTTACAAGTTGGTATCACAGCCTTCCCCGACTTAGGAGCCGACTGCTTGATCGAATCGCTGACGTTGTTGAGTCTAGAAGAAAATGTTTTGAGTCTTAGGATTATATATATTGGATAGTAGGATTCTTTTTACTCCTCAGTCCCTTCGTCGCTCTGGTGAGGCCTCCTGACATAGAAGTTTTGACTCTTCTCTTCTAAAATTTCACGATTTTTTTAGGATCACGCAGGTATCTTGGAATCGTTCCGATGGTTTTTTGACGAGAACATTGTTTTTGGTGCCTCCTAACATTTAGGGGTTGTGGCAGTGTCCCGGGGAGTTGAGCTCCGAGGTGTTGTCGTCACAATTTTATCGTTGCAGTTCTAGAATACCTGAGTTCGCCGACATTGAAAATCTCTTTTATGCAGTTGTTGGTGAGATAACCTCGACGCCACCCAGTACTGGGGCGGGAGTTCGGGAGTACTGCCATAACTCGTATAACAGATGCTTTTTGAAGGTTGAGGCAAACGATTTCCCAAGGTTTCTTGGTTATGTGTTGAAGGATGGATACAGTTGGATGTAGGAATTGTTAGTTTGGGTGAGATATTATGCTTCCCCTGTATCCCCAAAACCTGATTGCATAACCAGAAAGTTTTGGGAGTTTATAAGTGGGAATTCAAGTGGATCCTAGAACATCTTTCCAACAAACACATGATACGATATGGGATCTATCATATGTTTGTTCCGGCTTATTTTGCAAGCCAATCCTTTGTTTTTTTGTTTTCAGTTGTGGTATTCGAGTTGCTTCGAAGTCAAGTGTTGATTCCATACCTTTCCTAAGTGGTGTTCTCATATTTCTATGTGAATACTAATCCTTCATGATAATCGAGATTGTCATGTCAATCCTTTTCAACCGATGTGTTTCTCTTCAAGTGGATCCGATCATTTCATCATCCGCAAGATCACCTCTTGGTTTTTTCCCAATGTTGTTCGTTTCATCTATCCCCAAGTTGCATTTGTTTTCCCGCCCTCCCACCCCCCTTGTTTCTTCAAGAACTCAAATTTCTTAATCAAGTATCATCTTATTGATGAGAAGTCTCCCCATTCTTTTCCGCCAATGTTCTTATCTGGTGATTCTCAGGAAGATGCTAACGGAGCTTCAAGATCATCTTTCTTTTTCTTCTCCGGTGGATTTCAATTCAAGCTTTGTCGATCATATCCTGTCCTCATTTCAAATGTTTTCTCATACTGGTGCACCTCGTAATAATTCACTTCTTGTTATTCACTTGTTCCGGAGTGCCAAAGATATCTCCGAAGATTTGTGTCTCCATTATCAATTCATTCAAGATATCTCGAGGTTGTTATCTCTGTTGAGCCATTTAATTCAACCGGTGCATTATATCTTCCTAAGCAATTATTTTCAACGATGTTTCTCTTGAGTGGGCCCTAACCCACAGGTCTTTTTCTAGGATCTTACCCGACTCTTCTAATTTTTCCGGAGCTACTCTCAAATTCTTCTCCAAGTTCGATGTAAGAATGAATTTTCATCAATTAATTTGCCTTCTCCAAGATCTTTCAATTCTTTTCATCTTTGGCTCAACCTTTCCTCTTTTAATCATTCCGGAGTGTCTCAACAAATCTTGACAATGTTTCTCATCATCTTTCTCAACATTTGAAGACCGAAGAAGAGCTTCTCTGCAATGATATATGTTCTCTTGAAGATTCAGGGTTCTAGCTTGATCCATCCTCTAATAATTGTTTTCGATTGTGAGAATTCTTTTCACCCATCCGGAGCAATTCAGGAGTATTTTTTCAGTTTGGTTATCCAGAGGCCATCATCTCAGAATTATTCACTCAAATTTTCAGCTCTCGTTCTCCAAATCTTACCGGTGCATCATTCAAATATTCTCTAATCAGCTCGTGATCTCTTCGTTCTCATGTATCTAAATTCCTTCAAGTATCTTCATTCGTTTTCCAATTCTTCCCGGTGTATTATGCCTGAGCTATGTTCTTTTTTAATTCTTACGGTGGTTCATTCAAGATTTCTCTTCCTTTGTTATCGTATCAATTCATTCATTATTTCCAATCTTACCGGTGGTTCGTTGAAGACCTTATCAAGTTTGCGCTATATCTATCTTAATCCTTTCTACGAGAATGAGTAGTATGCCAAATCCATTGTTTGTCATCAATTTAATTGGTGAAGGATGAGCATAAGGTAATTCTTATTATTGTTTCATCCAAGTGATTAATTCCTTAATCTGGAGGTTCATCAAAATTCTTGATCTCATTTGTTCATCTTTCTTTTCCGGAGTTCCAAGTTTTTTTTCTGCATTATCTCGTCGCGAAGCTCCACCTAAATCTTCGCAAGGCTTCACCTTGTGTTTTCAACTTCTGTTTCTTTTCATCATCCTTTTATTACCGGAGTTCTTTCAGCTTTCCTTTTGTTTGACCATTCTTTTATTACCGGAGTTCTTCGAGTGTTTCTTCATTGTGTCCCATCAAGGATTTAATTCCTTCTCGAAGCGTTCATCGAGATTCTTTTTAGAGGAGCTCATGTATTCTTCATCTTGCATTCTGAAGTGCAATTCGTTCTACCTTATCTTTTGAGGTGGTGTTACGTCATTTTTGACAATTGATTGGTGTTTCATGATTCACAAGTTGCTCGAGATGACATATTGTAAACCCATCATTTTGAATTCATTCATGAGATCATTTGCAACCCATCAATCTCTTCATTGGAATTATCTTGGGTTATATTTGATATAAAGCTTTCCCTAAGGATTGTTGCTATTTATGGTGCTCATAAATGGCCCAAGTTCTTCATTTATCCTCCCGGTGAAATAAGTTTCTCGTTTCCTTGTTCATATCAATGCAATCTATTGTTTTTTTCGTTAGTGGCATAATTTCACCTCAAGATTTCGAGATGTTTTCCATAAGCCCACTACAAGCTTTTTCATTTCGTTGGTGGTTTTCCAACAACTCTGTTATAACCTTCTTGGAAGGGTGCTTTACAAACTCTTTGGTGGTACAAGTTGGCATTTTCTTCTCCATTCTATTATTCAAATGATCTATCTTCTATTCTTTCTCCCAGAGGCATTGTGATGTTGCTCTTTTCACTCATCATCTACAATTGTGAGGACCATGTTCTTTCCTTTGTTTATCCATTTAACCGGAGTGTCGTGTTTTTATTCGAGCTCTCTCATCTTATCAAGTTTTACCTCCCTTCTCAACCGGAGTGCTGTCTGAAATCGTTCTTAACCCTTGTGCCAGTCTTTCAATAGTTCCGGAGGTAGTGTGTTGTTGATTTCATCAAGTATCCTCTCATCTTGTCAATCTCATATTCTTTACCTTCCTTTTCCAACCGGAGTGTTGTCATAATTGATCTTTATCGTTCCTTGTACATCTTGTTTCTACCAGAGTGCTTGCATGTACTTCCTGTCCATTCTAACCCTTTTTCTAATGTATTTCAACCTACAAGGTTCTAGTAATGTTCCTTGTTCCTATTTTCTAACGGAGTGTTTTCAACTTTGTTCATCTTCGTTCTATTCTTTCTTTCAATTTGCTCAACCTCACATGGTTCTTTGGTTTCACTCGTTTGTCAAAGAAGCAAATTAGTTTTACCTCTTCTCTTCCTTTTTCGTTTCCCCCGGTGCCATCCTAGATCTCGGGACGAGATCCTCTCGTAGTGGTGGAGTGTTGTGACGCCCCGAGACCGACGCTCTAGATGCCTTCCATTTAGCTTCGTTGTCTTCGTGTGTTTCATATGTTTGTTGCCATGATCGCGATGAGTGTCGTTGTCATATTTTTGCTTCTTGCATCATGTTCATCATTTGATTATATTGCATTGCCATGCCCATCTTTGTCATGTTGCATTTGTGCCTCACTACAAAAAGAAGACACATCCGTGACATTTTGGGCCGAACAAAATTTTGTTGTCATACATATGACACTTCTATGACGATAATTGTGACAAAACCCGGTATCATCATAGATGTGGTGGGCTCCTACTTCTATCACAAAAAATCATGACAGAAAATGGGCTTTTAGTCCTGGGCGGGCCAGAGACGCAGCTGCATGACATTCTTTGGGCCGTTCATGACGGAAAAAACCGTGGTAGAAGCTAGGGGGAGGAAAATTTCGGGGAGTTCCCGGTTACGGTGGGAGGTCGGGGGCCGAGCGATGCGCGTTTCTCCCGTACACGTACGCGCGTGTGTGCGGCGCGTTGGCTCTAACTGAACCCGAGCGAGGCGTTGGGCTCTAACTGAACCCGAGCGATTGCACTGCAGGCTACGTGTTACTGAACCCGAGTGATCGATCGATGGCTGTTAACTGAACCCGATCGAGCGATTCCTTCGCTACTGCTGCTAATTGAAGCCGATCAATGGGATGAATAGTGAGCGTTGCGGGGGCGTTTGGATGACCAGTGAGCGGTGGCATTGCCTCTGGATGAACATGACCCCGTGGTGTGGTGGAGGGCTGGATGAACAGTAGACGGTGGAGGGGTTCCCGTGGAGGGGTGGATGAACAGGACCCCGTGGTATGGAGGGCTGGATGAACAGTAGATGGTGGAGGGGTGGTTGAACAGGACCCCGTGGTGTGGAGGGGTGGATGAACAATAGACGGTGGAGGGGTGCCCGTCGGGCTGGTTGAACAGGACCCCGTGGTGTGGAGGGCTGGATGAACAGTAGACGGTGGAGGGGTGGTTGAACAGTAGCCGGTGGAGTAGCACGCGGTGGAGGCTGGATGAACAGGAGCCCGTGGAGGCTGGATGAACAGGAGCCCGTGGAGGCTGGAGGAGGTCGACGGTGGAGATGAACAGTATCCCGTGGAGTCCCGTTTTGTGATATGCCACATCCCTCCCGATGAACAGGACCCCCGTTTCGATCATAGCGCTCCAACACAAGTCCGTTTCCTCCGTTTTGCGGTACGCCACACCCGTCCCAATCAACAGGACCCCCGTTTCGACCGTAGGAGGTCCGTTTCCTCTGTTTTGCGGTACGCTAGACCCCTCCCGATGAACAGGATCCCGTTTCGAACGTGGCCGATCGAACACAAGGCCGTTTCCTCCGTTCTGCGGTATGCCAGGCCTCGTTTCCATCGCCTGTTCCGTCCAAGCCCTCCGATGAACACGACGCATTCCGTTGCCTCCCCATGAACACAACGCATTACGTTGCCTCCCCATGAACACGACGACGACGTTGTTTCTCCGTTCCGACCCAGCCATGTAGACGAGCCCTGGCCATACGTATGCGCGAGTAGGCGTTCGAGACCCCGCCCATATGTACACATACGTGGCCGTATTTTCTTTCTTGCACCCTGGCCGCTGTACATACATGTAAATGCTACGTGCGCGCCTCTACTACGACACGTGCGCGCCTCTACTACGACACGTGCGCACCTCTACATCGACCAGTATGTATGTACACGTTCGCGACCAGAATGACAACGCTACGCACGCTTCGACCAGGTGGGTCCTGACTGTCAGGCACTCCCTTGCCTGCGAAGATGTAGCTGGTGGGTCCCAGCAGTCAGGGGGAAACATTTTTTTCGCAAAATACGGTGGCCTGTCCGGTGGGTCCCGCTGTCTGGTGGAGGAATAATTATTTTGCACGTAATAAGGAGGCACTTCCTTGCTATGGCCGTGGACCCAGCTGTCAGCCTCTCCACGTATAGTCCACGTCCGATGGAAGCCGTTCCTTGACCACGTTGACCACGCCGCGCTGAGAGCACCAGGGTGGTGGACGACGGCGAGGCCTAGGAAGGGGACGACGCGGAGCCGGGGAAGACGCAACAGTGGATGCCCACGCGTAGAGGAGTACGAGGGTTCACTGGTTCGCTGCGGTGTGAGGCTGCCGTCGCCGCAGAATAACAGGGGGTGTCGGTGAGTAGAGGGATGGCCTGGCCAGCGGTGGGAGTAGTAGGGGGCGGTGAGGCCTCCCCCGCATCGCAGCCGGCCACGGGAGGCAGGAGCACGAGGCACGACCGGTGCTGGTTTGGGCGGCTGGAGCAAGAAGACCAGAGGTTGAAGAAGCACTACGGCCGTTGGATGGACATCGTACGGTCACTAGAGCTAGAATCGTGCATATTGACTAAGTTGACAAAGCCCTCCATCCCCGTCAACTTAGTAGGCCCACAAGTCAGCCTCCCACCAAGGTGGGTCCTGGCTAGCAGGGGGTATTCATTTTTTTTGAGCGTAATAAGGAGGCACTTCCTTGCGTGCGAAGATATAGCTGGTGGGTCCGAGCTGTCAGCGGCGGTAACGTTTTTTTTCGTGAAATACAGAGGCCCTTTCGGTGGGTCCCTGATGTCAGGGGAGAAATCATTATTTTGCGCGTAATAAGGAGGTATTTCCTTGCGTGTGGCCGTGGACCCAGCTGTCGGCCTCTCCACGTACAGTCCACTTCAGATGCATGTCGGTCGTTGACCACGTTGACCACGCCGCGCCGAGAGCACCAGGGTGGTGGATGACGGTGAGGCCTAGGAAGGGGATGACACGGAGGCGGGGAAGACTCGGCAATTGTTTCCCACGCGGAGGGGAGTACGACTGTACGAGAGTTTACTAGTTCGTCTGCCGTCGCTGGAGAATAACAGCAGGTGTGGGTGAGTAGAGGGATGGCTAGGCCAGCGATGGGAGTACGGTCGGGTGGTGAGGCCTGCGCGGCAGCACAGCCGGCCGCGAGGAGGAGAGAGTAGGCAGTCCCGCCGGCGCTTGTTTGAGCGGCTAGAGCAGGAAGAGTAGAGATTGAAGAAGCACGACAGCCGTTGCATGGACATCCAACAGCCAGTGCTTGTGCGTCTACCTTTTTTTAGGAAAGCCTCAAATCTGTGGAAAACAGCATACATCACATCTGCCATTATTTCTAATAATTTACAGCCCATTTGCTAATTCTTAAGGTTTTTTTGGAGCCCATATTCTTTTTGTTAGCATTACAGCCCATATTGTGGCCATGGTTAAAAAATTAACGAAACTTTGGATATTTCGGTGCGGTCCGAACTGTTTTTAATCCCGAAATTTCGACTCACATTCAAACTGATTTGAAAAATAAATGTATATCAATATAAAATCCAACAAATTCTCCATGCATAAAAATTAATGTAATTTAAAATCTCGAAATGAAAAAATTGATATTTTAAACTAATTGACGGTTTGATGTGTTTTAAAAATGTACAACCCATTTCTCATTACTGATGGGCTATTTTCTCGGCCAGCCGAATGAAAGCTCTCCTCGTCTTGAAAGATTAGTAGCCCAACAGGCCTGACAAAGCGACTTACTTGGTTAATCACCAAAAAACTGGGCTGTGGCCGTGGACCCAGCTGTCGGCCTCTCCACGTACAGTACTGTTCCGATGGAAGTCGGTCGTTGACCACATTGACCACGCCGCGCCGAGAGCACCAAGGCGGTGGACAACGGCGAGGCCTAGGAAGGGGACGACGCGGAAGTGGATGCCCACGCGGAGATGAGTACGAGGGTTCACTGGTTCGGCTGCGGCGTGAGGCTGCCGTCGCCACAGAATAACAAGGGGTGTGGGTGAGTAGAGGGATAGCATGGGCCAGCGGTGGGAGTAGTAGGGGGCGGTGAGGCCTCCACGACATCACAGCCGGCCACGAGAGGCAGGAGCACATGGCACGACCGGCGCAGCTTTGGGCGGCTGGAGCAAGAAGACCAGAGGTTGAAGAAGCACTACGGTCGTTGGATGGACATCGTACAGTCACTGGAGCTAGAATCGTTCATATTGACTAAGTTGACAAAGCCCTCCATCCTCGTCAACTTAGTAGGCCCACAAGTCAGCCTCCCACCAGGTTGGGTCCCAGCTAGCAGGGGAAGTATTCATTTTTTGTGCGTAATAAGGAGGCACTTCCGGTGGGTCCGAGCTGACAGTGGGGGGAACGTTTTTTTCGCGAAATACTGTGGTCCGTCCGGTGGGTCCTAGCAGTCAGGGGCAAACCTTTTTTTTGTGAAATACGGTGGCCCATCCCGTGGGTCCCAACAGTGAGGGGGGAAACATTTTTTCCGCGAAATACTGGTGGCCCGTCCGATGGGTCCTTGCTGTCAGGTGGAGGAATAATTATTTTGCGTGTAATAAGGAGGCACTTCCTTGCGGCTGCCATGGACCGAGCTGTCAGCCTCTCCACATACAGTACTCTTCCGATGGAAGTCGGTGGTTGACCACATTGACCACGCCGCGCCGAGAGCACCACGGCGGTGGACTATGGCGAGGCCTAGGAAGGGGACGACGCGGAGCCGGGGAAGACGCGGTAGTGGATGCCCACACGGAGAGGAGTACAAGGGTTCACTGGTTCGGCTACGGTGTCAGGCTGCCATCGCCACAGAATAACAGGGGGAGTGGGTGAGTGGAGGGATGGCCTGGCCAACGGTGGGAGTAGTATGGGGATGGTGAGGCCTCCGTGGCAGCACAGCCGGCCACGGGAGTCAGGACCATGCGGAACGACCGACGCTGCTTTGGGCGGCTGGGACAAGAAGACCAAAGGTTGAAGAAGCACTAGGATGGACATCGTTGACCACACCGCGCCGAGAGCACCAGGGCGGTGGACGATGGCGAGGCCTGCGAAGGGAACGACACGAAGCCGGGGAAGACACGACAGTGGCTGCCCACGCGGTGGAGAGTACGAGGGTTGACTGGTTCGTCTGCCATCGCCGGAAAATAACAGGAGGTGTGGGTGAGTAGAGGGATAGATAGGCCAGGGATGCGAGTATGATGGGGTCGTGAGGCCTTCCCGGCAGCACTGCCGGCCACGGGAGGCGGGAGTAGGCGGTTCCAACGGCACAGGTTTGGGCGGCTGGGGCAGGAAGATCAGAGACTGAAGAAGCACGATTGCCGTTAGATTGACATCTAAGGGTCTGACGTTGGTAGAGTCGATTGTTGACTAAGTTTCTTTTTGGAGAAACCTTGTGTACGCATGAACTTAGTAGGCCCACAAGTCAGCCTCCAAATCTGTGGCAGACAACATAAAGCCCATTTGCTATTTTTTATAATTTGCAGCCCATTTGCTAATTCTTAAGTAATTTATTACAGCCCATTTTCTGCCCAGGACCACGGTCAAAAAGTCCAACCTTATTTTTCATATTTCGGTGGAGTCCGAACTGTTGTAATCCGGAAATGATAAACATTTCTTTAAGAACTTATTGATTTGCCAAAAAATCGTTTTGTTTTTGTAAGCAAATAAGACGTGGGACAATTTAGTTGGTTTAAGGGAAAACCAGTATTAAAAAAATCAGCGCTGGGTGGGAAAAAACAACAAAAATAAGGATGTAAATATGAAAAGGGAATTTTATGTGTTTTCAATATAATGATACGTGTATATGAACTAGTAAAACTATAGGTAGAGATTAGAAAACGAATGTAGGACATGCGTTTCAAGAGGAAAATAGAACTGGGCTGGTGTTTGATTCAGTAAAAAAACTGCCTGCGGATGTTGTAAGACAAAATATAACTAACGCTGGCGGGCCAGAGGCCAGTAGATACCTGCTGGATCTTTGTGCCCCGTTGTCGTCATGGACTGGGCCTGTTAAAAACAAAACAACCCTGGGCAATCTACAGCCCAGTTGAAACTTGCTCGACCTGAAAAAACAATATACGTGCTCAATAAAGGAGAGAATTCTACAAGTACAAACTGATAACTAGGATGCAGCATGGATTTTGTTTTTTTATCGTGATAATAAGTGCATGCATTTGTTTCAAAAAAATCGGAGAACTGGGAATTCGAACAGCGGGTGCTTATGCTACCCATCAAATAAAAATCAAGTGCCTGAAAATTCGTTTTGAAACAAATGATTCATATTTATATCCACGTCGACCCTCGGCATGATGGTTGGAAGCAAATGCAAGTTCATACCAAAAGATCGTTAACAACAATACCAACTTGTGGACGACAAGGTAGTACAACTACCAATACGAAACTAACTTATAATATTTTTACTCCTGGCCCTAGTATTCGTCTGGTAGAAAATCTTGCAAAGGACCAGCTCCCGCTCCTTCTCTTGCTCCAGGTCCCCGAGGTGGTACCGGTGCATCACCCAATTGGTCCTCTTCTGGTCGAAGTTCTTGTTGGTGTGTAGCACCAGAACCTTTTTTGCTACCCGTCTGCCGGCCGTTTACCATCACCGGCAAGGTATTGCCGGTCTTGTGCCACATCGCATGCATGCCGCACTCCGACTGTATCTTGCGACGCGTTCACGCGCCCCTTTTGAACGCCCTGGAATTGCGCTAGAAGAAATGCTTCCTTAGGCCACTCAGTGTGATACCTACAGTGTTGTAGAATACATGTTTTAGTGTACCTAGTTGGCATTTTCATAACATCTTTGGCATGTTGCAGTCAAATTGTAATTGCTTCACCAGGTCTACGTCTGAAAAGAAAAATAGAGCTATAAACAAAGGAATATGTTTGTGCAAGTAGACGGCCGATCGGTGTCTTACCTGGAAGTTTCTCAGGTTGGGTGTAACATATGCTGTGCTCGCTGTCGATGGTTGGTATGAACAAATCGATGAGAGACTGAAATCTCATGCTGTCAACACTCACTTTGGCCTCAAGGTGCTCGATCAGCTCCTGATCCGTGGGATCGAACTTGACGCCAGCCGGCAGCATGGGCCAATACTTCTTCGACTTGCATCGGTAACTCCAGTTATATGGTACTCAATGTATGATCAACCGACTGTTTTAAATGAATGATGAAAGATTTCGACAGATAAGTGGTACTCCAAATCTGAAGTCCAGAATACCTGAACACGCCGCCGGGATTCTTGTGTCACCTCACGTGCAGCGTGTTGTCAATTCAGTTCAATGTGTGGACATGATGAACAATTTGACCGACGTATACTAGTACTGCTACTGTACTACTTACTAGTCGTATTTAGTGTCACGATTTATACATAGGTTTAACTAACAAGTACGCACTTGAAGCCTAACTGATATATATATATGGCTTCTGCACAGCATCTCCATCATCATTATCAGTACATCCTACGCAGGTGAGTTAGGATGCACTTGATCCCAGGAAGGTATCTATCCTTCAAACCAGAGGAGTACTTCAAACTAACAACAGTACATAATATCCAACAAAAGAGGGTCGTGCTATAGCAGCAGAATACATGGCTCAGTCTAGATATCAGCACGAATCAAGTTGTGCATATTTGTTGTTGGCATGAACCACATCGCCGCATGTCGGGTTTGCAAAAGCCATCCATCGCATGGAAGCTTGATGCCTTTCACACACTGAAGATTATCTGGCAACAAGCTGTGTTGACGAATCTCTGGATATGGTGATTCATGAAACCCATGGTATGATGTGTAAACACACCCCCCCCCTCGCGAATGGAAGTTGCATAGCACAGTAATCATCGCCGGTGATATGATCGATGATTGGTTGGATGATCGGATAATTGAGCCCGAGGAACAAGGAGTTGTTGCCGAGGCTGTAAACCCGCCTCCAGTTGAATACGCCTGGCCCAACGGAGCTGGGATCTTTCTCGAACACGAAGCAGCCATAGCCATCAATGTCACGAACGCCCCATGCATTTTACTGCATGTGGTTTGATTTAATGGTTTGGTCAATTTGGTACGTGCGAATGAGCATCAAATGATCGCCGTCAGTTGAATGAGCGATAAACCACCACCCATCGGCTGGTATGATTCCAGGTCCTGGAGTCATGAAGGCCAGCGCATTTGCGTCTGCTGCAACAATTCAAATTGGAGACCAACAGGACAAAAATAAACAATCATGTTCAGAGTATGTGTGGAATTAAGATTATTATAACAGTGACACATATCATAGATAGAGAATTGCAATGCTGTGTTCATAATCATACCGCAAGTTAAAAAAATAAGCCAATGGCTTTCATATTCTAGCAATATGTCATGGTTCAAACATCATGTAAGAATGAGAGGAAAACAGCTATGACAGTGCCTACTCATATTCTACCATAGCACTTACTACTACTGTTCTCATATCAACTCTAAGCAATAACATGCGTTGTTATAAACATATTGTAAACAAGAGTAACATATAGCAATCATGATGTTATGCTCATAATATGTATTCTAACAATCATTAGATGCCAATTGTTCTCATATCAACTCTAACAATAACATTTGTGGTCATAAAAATCTAGGAAAGGACAGGAACATATAGCAATGATGTGGTTATAGACATGCTATGCATTCTAAATTTGTAACAAATGAACAGGCAGTCGTATTCATAAGGTAAATATGAGATGAGATAGAACAATTACACGACGATAGATTCCACCAATATAGGTAGCCAATCTGTGCGTCCACCGCGTAAACAATGATGTCAGTGTCAAAACCGGCGGATCTCGGGTAGGGGGTCCCGAACTGTGCGTCTAGGCCAGATGGTAACAGGAGGCAGGGGACACAATGTTTTACCCAGGTTTGGGCCCTCTTGATGGAGGTAAAACCCTATGTCCTGCTTGATTGATATTGATGATATGTGTAGTACAAGAGTAGATCTACCACGAGATCAAAGAGGCTAAACCCTAGAAGCTAGCCTATGGTATGATTGTATGTTGTCCTACGGACTAAAACCCTCCGGTTTATATAGACACCGAAGAGGTTAGGGTTACACAAGGTCGGTTACAAAGGAGGAGATAGACATATCAGTATTGCCTAACTTGTCTTCCACGCCAAGTAGAGTCCCATCTGGACATGAGATGGAGTCTTCAATCCTGTATCTTCATGTTCTAACAGTCCGGCCAATTGATATAGTCCGGCTGTCCGGAGACATCATGCCATGGCCCGATGCTTATTCAAACCGTTTTTCTTCAACCAGCTCCACACATAACGCGAGGCAGTTTCTTGACACGTCTTGTCAAAGCAGAGATCATGTTCCCCTGATTATGGGATTCTCATTAATACGGTCGTGGGTAACCCAACCGTGTCTAGGACTCCTAGATTATAGGCAAGTCCAAACAGCCACGGTGAGGACGCTTGATATTCACCCTCTTTATAAAGGGACAATGTTTTCGCTTTTTCCCTCTCGTGCTCAATCGAATCCTTACCCTGCCTCGAGTTCTAACACCCAAAGCCCAGGTCAGGTGCTCCGGATCTTCAATCATGTCCCGATCCAGCCTTCAAGGCCGATGGATGCCCTCCTCCGTTATGGAAGAGGATATCAAGAAGTTGAGGGAGGCCAGATACCTGACCGCCGAGCTTTCGCATTGGCTGCCTGCTCGAGGGCAGGTCGTCCCCACTCCCGAACCCAACGAGAATGTCGTGTTTGTCTCCCACTTCCTCCGAGGCCTAGGCCTTACTCTGGATCCCTTCATCAGGGGTTTGATGTTCCATTACGGGCTAGATTTCCACAATCTAGCTCCGGACTCCTTTCTCGACATCTCGACATTTATTGTCGTGTGTGAGGCCTTCCTCCGCATTACCCCTCACTTCGGCCTGTGGCTCAAGACCTTTGAAGTGAAGCCGAAGATGATCGAGGGGCAACATGCAGCGTGCGGAGGCGCGTCAATAAGCAAGATGGCAGGAGCTCCGTGGCCGAAAGGTTCCTTTCCAGAGGTGTCCGGATTATGGCAACCGGAGTGGTTTTGCATCGCAGCTCCCAGAAGTGCCAAGTGGGTGGCTGCCCCCATTTTCCGCTCAGGCCCCCCCACCACAACTGATGTCATGGATTAGCAGAGGGCTGAGCTGGGGTCCAGCCAAGGACATGATTATACTGCAAAGCCGCATTCAAGATCTCTTTGAGGGAGATTTTAATTTGGTTATGGTAACGCAAGTTATGCTAGTTCGTCGAGTCAAGCCCTGCAAACGCCGGCCCCTTCGCTTATGGGAGTTCAACCCAGAAGGACCGCATGCTATTCAAAGTTTCCTTGGCCTGACGCACGAGGAAATGTACAAGTCATTCTTCGGACCTCAAATAGAGTGTCCGGAGACTACCGAGGACGTGGGCCTGAGCAGTAACCACGCCGCCGAACAAGTAAGTAATCCTCTAGCCGAACACACCGTCTTTTATTCATCATGATGTCATCTCTGAGAAATTGCTCTTTGACCAGGACTGGCTAACAAAAGCGAAGATGATTCGGTGTTCGGCCCCCCACCCTGAGGGTTTGGAAAATCCGGTGTTGGAAAAGATACTCGAGCTCGCACCTTGCCCGGAGCCCTTGAAGGAAGATACAGGGGGGAGTAATATGGGCGAAAGCGGGCCCCCATCGCTGCCAGTTCCAACCGAGGGAATGAGCGCCTCCATAAAGGAGGATAACTGGGGGAGGAAGAGGACTGCTTCTGAGGATCCGTTAGCCGAGGCCTCCAAACGAGAGAAGAAGTCTCCAACAGAAGGTCCTGCCTCGGGGGTGCTCTTGCCGCACAAAGTCCGCGGGGGGATCATCCCTCCAACGAGTCATAAGTGATTCAAAAAATACTTTAATAGTGAAGGTATACTACCTTTCCTCTGAGGAAAATAACCGCCGCATATATCATGCAGTTCGGGTCTTAGCCCTTCTCAGCTGAGCTCGTCTTCGGGGGATCTTCTTCCTGAGATGATGGGGAGCGAAACACCTCCCCCGGACTCCTCCGCTCAAGAAGCGGGTGACCCCGAAGTGTCGTCATGGAGGGCCTCTCCGGATACGGTGAGGCCAGAAGATAATCCCATAGTCACCCGAAGTCCCCAGCGTCCGGCTCTCGAAGAGAGCAAACAAAAGAGTTCGGCACTGTCTGGTATGCGGTCGGACGTTCTGAGGGAGCTGTTGGAGCGAGCGGCCATCTCAGAAGAACACCGTAGGCTAATGGGTACGGTGATGGAAAGAATTTTGTCCGCCGAAAGTGGATTACATGAAGCCTTTATGAGTCTACTGACAGGCTTTGAGGTACGTGAAATGATATTTGATAGTACCGCACATGTTAGGTGTGCTCTGTGTAGATAGTAGCCCCTGAGACTCTGGTTGTCATCGAGAACGGCGGCGAACAGAGGATCATAGTCCCAGGCAATAACCAGATTGCCTTTAGTGCAGGTGGTGGAAGCTCCGGTGGCTAGCCGAACTAGTGAGTTTGCCGAATTAAAGCGGCAACTGGATGCGGCAGACGCCGACATCGAGCTTGTTAACAAGCGGCTTGACGAATCACAGGGTAAGTAATGTTTTCTAGTGAATGTCACATAATAAGAGCAGCATGATGCCAGTATCTTTAGTATGTTGTGACTGTAGACGGAGCTGCCACCGTGGAGACCCTTCGGGCGGAACTCGCCTGATCCAAGGAACAAGCGAGGGTTAGTAATGCGGCTGCTTTGAAGGCGGTCGAAGAGTTAAGAGCCGAGAAGGCCGCCCATTGCGAAAGAAAAGAAAAGATGGCCAAGATGTCCGTAGAATTAGAGGTCACTGCCGACCGTTGCCAGTTCCTTGAAGAAGAGAACCGAGTGAAGGCAGAGGACCTTGAGAAGGACACGATGGCGACCAAAGACACTCGCTGTGCTATGAGGGCGAAGAAGGAGGAGCTACGCGAAGCTGGGGATATTGCGAAGGGAAGCCCTTTTTGCTGCAGAGGAAGTTCGGAGATCCACGGTATGCCCCTCTTGATCAGCTGTGGAGTTCGGCAGACGCATATATGGACTTGGCGGCAAGCGCTGTCGATGCGGTCGAATACTTCCGAGATCAGTCAGATCGTGAGGTAGACAAGTTGTTCTGGTCGCAATTTAATGTTCCAGAGCATCTGCTTCCCTTGACTGATCAACTAGCCGAATGGGACGAACTTAATAGGTTGTCCGGACTCACCATGAGGTCCGTTGTAGATCATTTCTGGCCGGAGAAGCCGAAGCCAAACAACTATTTCAGCTTAGTGTAGCAGTTCCTTGGTGCGGTGCCGCATATCAACACAATGAAGAGGTCGGCGTGCATAGAAGGCTCGCGGATGGCCTTTGTCCGTGTCAAGGCATACTGGGCGGAGATGGATGCTACCACCGTTGCGGCGCAAGGTTCGGCCATAGGCCGAGTAGCTGCCGAGCACTATTTTGAAGAGGTTCTTGAGGGTGCTCATTTGATAGAGTCCCAGTGCTCGAAGAATATTATGTTTGAGTGACATGTATTCCCATTGTAAACACAATGTTTCTATGAAATATAGTAAGGTTGTATTTATACTTTTGCCGGAAAGTAATATGATGCCTCCTGTGCGGCCGTTTATGTATATATGTATATAACCTGAAAGATTGTAGTCGTCGGCTTCAACCCCCACGCATATAATGCGGAGGTGCTCGCAAAAAAACGCGTGTTCACAATTAACCCAACGTCTTGGTCCTATTAAGGAGGTGATAGCGCATCGAACGAGGCAACCGAACTATAATGCTTTAACACTTTCACTTAGCCATAGGAGTTTGACAGTGGGGCTACTAGATAACCCCTGGTGGCTCCGCACTCTCTCGATCTCGGGGTGCGTACATGCCTGGCCGGAAAACAGCCCTTCGTTAAGGCAGAGAAATTCTAACATTCCGATAGGTCATCGAGTGGTTGACCAGTCTCACGCTATATCATGACAGTCAGTTTTCAGCTTTCTCTACTGAGGTGCTCGTCCAGATGAACCAGGGCACAATCGCAATAGTTCTCCTGGTGCTGCCTTAGCCGATAAAGCGGAACGTAAGGCACCAAAACACAGGAGCCGGGCAAACCCAACATTTGACCAAAGACAATTCTTCGGAGCTGATGCATATAAGGCCAAACTCGCGACGCCGAACACTCCCTAAGGTATTCGGTCTTTATGGTATAAACCGGGCCTAAATAGTGCCCTTTGTAAGAAGCCCCTTGTTTCCAGGTACGTGCATTATTCTGACATGGCCACATGCCAAGACGTCAGCATCCTTCTCAATTGTGCTGAGAATTCGAGGGATGTGTATCAACAAGAGACAATAAAAAAAGTTTACATAGGGTCTTAATCTAAAAAGAATCCTTGGAGCGGGTCCCTGCTGCACGTCTGTGCCTGTGTCTCCGTTGTGCCGTATCCTGGACGGGTGTAGCACGATGGTCATCTGTAAAAGAGAGGAACTTAGGTGAAAAAGTTGTCGGGAAAAAAGGTAGTTTTTTAAAGAAACCATGTATAATTAAAAATGAGTAAAAAATTGCCACTTGTCTGCGTGCGTTGAGCCCCTTGTATTTGTAATCGGGGTGTGGCCCTCAATCCGGTATGAATTACATATAGCTGCGCCGGACTCGTCTAACCGTGTCCGTTGTCTTGACAACCTATCGAATGCTTTAGTTGGTGAGGCCGTTTTTAGCGTGCGGCTGCTAAGGCAGTCGCTTTCTTTTTGGCGCGCAAAGATCGCTCAATATTCCTGTTCACTGTAATGATGCCACGTGGACCGGGCATCTTGAGTGCGAGGGAAGCGTAATGCGGTATTGCATTAAAGCGAGCAAAAGCTTCGTGTCCAAGTAGTGCTTGATAACCACTTTGGAACAGAACAATGTGGAAGGTTAAATGTTCGCTACGGAAGTTATCGGGGAAGCCGAATATAACCTTTAGTAGCAGGGAGCCCATGCAGTGAGCCCCTGGGCCTGGCGTTACTCCTTTAAAGGTAGTGTTGCTATGGCGGATTTTCGTTGGGTCTATCCCCATTTCGCGGATTGTATCCTAGTATATCAGGTTTAAACTGCTGCCACCGTCCATCAGGACTCGTGTAAAGTGGTATCCGTCAATTATTGGATCTAATACCAGGGCAGCACATCCTACATGCCGGGTACTTGCTGAGTAATCACGATGGTCGAAAGTGATCATTTGAGATGACCAGTGTCATCATTTCGCGGTGATAGGCCCTTGGGCATATCTTTTTGGGAGTGCCGCTTTGCTTCCCTTGATCATGTGTTACACGTTGACTGTTTTGACTTTTGGTGGAAACTTCTTTTGTTCCCCAGTGTCTTGCTTGAGAGGCTCATCCTCGTCTTCGCTTGGTGTATCCTCCCCCTTGTGTACGGCGTTGAGCTTGTCGGACTGCTTGAAGACCCAATGTTCTCTATGGGTATGATTAGCTGGTTTACCAGGGGTGCTATGGATCTGACATACTAGGTCCAGAATTTTGTTTAGGCTGGACAGTTCATCTCTGGCGCCTTTAGAGGGCGGCTTTTGCTGACTTGGCCGAGAGCTTTTGAATCCGGCGTTTACTGCCGTGCTCTTCGTGTTGTCTTCTTTATTCCGGCATTTGTTATTGTTGTTGCGCCGTGATTTCCTGTTTCCATCTCTATCTTCGGATGTACTGGGGTCGCTGGTGCAGCATCTGGCTAGCCAGCTATCCTCACCCGTGCAAAAGTGGGTCATGAGGTTTGTTAATGCTGCCATTGTTCTTGGCTTTTCTTGGCCGAGGTGTCTGGCGAGCCATTCGTCACGGACGCTATGCTTAAAAGCTGCCAAGGCTTCAGCGTCCGGACAGTCGACTATTTGGTTCTTTTTAGTAAGAAACCTATTCCACAGCTTTCGGGCTGACTCTCCGGGCTGTTGAGTTATATGACTCAAATCGTCCGCGTCCGGAGGTCGGACATAAGTCCCTTGAAAATTTGCCCGAAAAGCTTCTTCGAGCTCTTCCCAGCTTCCAATGGAGTTTTCAAGCCAGTGCCGAGCCGGGCCTTTGAGTTTGAGGGGTAAGTATTTAATGGCATGGAGATCGTCTCCTCGAGCCATATGGATGTGGAGGATATAGTCCTCAATCCAGACCCCAGGGTCTGTTGTTCCGTCGTATGCCTCTATGTTTACGGGTTTGAATCCCTCTGGAAATTCATGGTCCAGCACCTCATCGGTGAAACATAGGGGGTGTGCGGCGCCCCTGTATCTGGGCGTGCCGTGGTGTTCGGATGTTTGGTGTGTTGCATCGTGTGCTGGAGCGCGCTTGCGCGGTCCATAGATGGATCTAGTTGCTCCGTCCTTTTGATGCGAGCACTTGCGTGGATCACGTATTGGCTTCTGTGTGGCATTGCTTGCCGCTCCATGTTGGCCGTGAGGTCGTCTATCCGGCCGGGTGGCCGTTTTAATTTTTGGTTGCGGGGGATCTAAGGCCTCCTCATCGAATTCAGGTAGCAACTTCCGCTTCGAGTAGCTCTTGGTGAGGCGATTACCGCCATACTTCGCTGCTGTGTTGAGTACTTTACTCCATCTGATTTCGAGTGTGTCTTGTGCCGCCTTGAGCCTTTGCTTCTTCCTTTTTAGACTCCTCACGGTGGCAACAAGCCTTTGATAGGCATTTTGTTGCTCCGGGTGTCTGTCCGGTTTTATGTCCTCCAGACTATTATCCTTGACAGAGTTGGTTTGTTCGGTTTGATTCTCCGCGTTGCCGTGGTCCGGCAGTGGTTCGCCCTTCTCTAACGCTGGGTCTGTATGATTAGTATTTCTGTCGAGGCGGGATTTGGGGCGGCGCTTACGCCGCCTCTTTGACTGCTTCTCGAGGGGACAGCCCTTCGCTGCGTCCTTCCGTTCCTCGTCGTCCTTTTCCTTTCGTGTGTCTACCATGTATACATCATGTGATGAGGTGGACGTCCAGTGCCCTGTGGGCAGTGGTTCCTCTTCATCTCTCGCATCGTCGTCCATACCGTTGATGTTGGAGTCGAATTTGAGCATGTCGGTTAAGTCATCGAAAGTGGCTACTAAGTGGGTGGTGGGTGGGTCGCAAATTTCGTCGTCGTCCGCATCCCAGTCCTGCCTGACATAGTTCGGCCAGGATCCTCCTGATAAGGAGAGAGACCTTAGCGAGTTCTGTATGTCGCCAAAGGGCGAGTGCTGAAAAATATCCACGGAGGTAAACTCCATGATTGGCGCCCAATCAAATTCGATAGGAACGGGTGCAAGCGGTTCGGAGTCCGTGGCCGGAGAAGGATCCGATAGTTTAACAACACGGCTCTTGTGCAAGGTAAGGTCGATGTTCGGCTCGATCGCCGCTGAGGGTAAGGCCTCCATGGCGGGGTCCATCCACCCATCCGCGGAAGGTGCAACTGGCTTCGAATTGAGGGTCGGAGCGGCTGCCGGTGCGATCTCCTGAACACTGTCCGATGGTAGAGCTAAATCATACTCATCGTGACCGCATGACACACAAGGCAGAGGCTCGAATCCGTCAAAGATCAAGTCTTTGCGGACATCGGCTGTGTAGTTTAAGCTTCCAAACCTGACCTGGTGGCCAGGGGCGTAACTTTCGATCTGCTCTAGATGGCCAAGTGAATTGGCCCGCAGTGCAAAGCCGCCGAACATGAAGATCTGTCCGGGGAGAAAAGTCTCACCCTGGACTGCATCGCTATCGATGATAGTAGGAGCCATCAAGCCTAATGGCGACGACACAGAGGAACTCTCAATGAAAGCACCAATGTCAGTGTCAAAACCGGTGGATCTTGGGTAGGGGGTCCCGAACTGTGCATCTAGGCCGTATGGTAACAGGAGGCAGGGGACAAAATGTTTTACCCAGGTTCGGGCCCTCTTGATGGAGGTAAAACCCTACGACCTGCTTGATTAATATTGATGATATGGGTAGTACAAGAGTAGATCTACCACGAGAGCAGAGAGGCTAAACCCTAGAAGCTAGCCTATGGTATGATTGTATGTTGTCCTACGGACTAAAACCCTCCGGTTTATATAGACACCGGAGAGGTTAGGGTTACACAAGGTCGGTTACAAAGGAGGAGATATACATATCCGTATTGCCTAGCTTGCCTTCCACGCCAAGTAGAGTCCCATCCGGACACGAGACGAAGTCTTCAATCCTGTATCTTCATAGTCTAACAGTCCGGCCAATCGATATAGTCCGGCTGTCCGGAGACCCCCTAATCCAGGACTCCCACAGATGCCATCGTGCACTATAGCATCAGACAGAAATGTTTCCTCAACATGATTGATGATGAGCCATAACCATGTATGGTGACTAGATTCCAGATAGACTAATCCCTTGTTGAACAAGGCAATGAGCTTGTAATCCATGTAGTCTTCTGATGGTGTGGGCACTTCGCAGATTACAACTTTCTGCAAATAGAGGTCGATCCAAAAGCTTGACGCGTCATGTGCGTAGTAGGCAGGAGTGTCCGGCGGGCCGCGAGGCTCGATGGCGGCGGTATCCAACGATGGAAGTGTGATCTCTCGCTGGGTGTAGATATCCATGAGACGCCACGGACTACCGGTGTGGTGGATGAGGATGATCCAGTTGGCCTTCATGCCCGCCCAGTAGTGGCCGCGCATGAAGGACAGGTGGACGGGTAGTGGTAGCATGTCGAGGGGCACCACGGCAACCTCCGTAGGATCATCAAGTCGATGTCTGGGCCACCTGCGAGGATCGAGCATTAGCAAGCAGGGTGTCTTGAAAAGAGCCGGCCAGTTGCAGACGAGTAGACGGTACAAAGGCACCGAGCATGCGGCCAGACGGACGGTGCTGAGTAGGTCCATACGACTACAGATCTGCTCCAAGAGAACATCAGGGAGGGAATTCCAATCGCAGCTCTATGTGTCAGTCGGTTCTGCCATTGGGGTTTTTGGTGCCTGCGAGCCAGCGGTGAAGTGGATTCGGGCGGGCGAGCGAAGAAGCTTCTCCTCGTGTGGCCGAGAAGTGACCGAGGGGATATGGTACGCGTGAGCTACCAAGGAAGATGGCGCGGGCGGGCGAGCAGTGAGCGGGGGTAAATGGTGTGCGGCCGACGATGGGGAAGAGAGGAGGAAGAAGAGTGGAAGACGGGGAAGAAAGTGCATTCAATCTCAATTCTACTACTCCCCCCGTCTAGGTGTGTAAGTCACCTTACGAAAACCAGATAATCCCAAAATACTTAGGCACCGTACATTAACTCCCTTCTCGTTTTTGTGGCATATCAACCAATAATATATGTGGGCTGTGCATGCTTTCAATGACTTGAGACTACCAAACATAACCGACTGATTTAGTAACACCAACACGCTGGTGCAGCTTATTAATTACGTGTCCCATCTGCTGCAGTGTGTATTGTCACTTCACTGCAAAGACTAGTTGAATAGTTCTCTCTGACCGAGATGGGGAATAAATGGATCGCGAGGACTTCCTTTCTACAATAAATGGATCACTCATTTTGCTCATTACCTAGTCACTTGTTGAAATCTATAGCCAAATGGACATGTCAATGGGAGGGAGTAAGCCCCATGAATGCATGCAACATGCAACACTCACACGTACACATGGACGCACTCAACACTCACGCACCCATGCGGCACACAGCACACGACACAACACACACGCTCACGCTCAAGTGCTCAACCTACTCCCTATGTCCGTGAAAGACTGTACATTTAGACATTTACACATTGACCAGGGCATAATTAATGCCCAAAAGTAGCAGACTTATGTGTGCATGCGACCATTGAGATAAGAAGATTAAATGAAGGCCGTTGCATGCTGTAATTAAGGATAGACATGTAGCCTATACCTACAGCACAAGTTGGTGCATTAGTCAATCAATATCGATTTAGATTAAAGGCTAAACACATTGGAAGTGTAGATGTACATCATGTAGTACACTCTTTGTTGGAAGACCGAGGGAGGACACGTGCATGCACTCACATACACAGCCAGGGCGGTTCGCACGCAAGGGTTGGACTCGTGTCGCGCCTGCATAAAGTTTTGTTTAACTGATTTCTTTGCTCTGCCAACTGACAGGTGGGACCCAGAAACCAGGTGACAATTTAACCAGTCAACAAAGTGCCACGTCGACTATGTGGCCGGTCAGTAGGGTGCAATACGGTGCTCTACGATGAGCTAGTGATCGCATAATCGCCGCAAAACTATATATAGTGACCGTAAAGAGCATACTGTTACATACATTGACCGCCAGCGTATTTTTCTCGTTTCAAATTAAGCCATATTAATCGGAAAGGACGTAGTATGGACTACTACTACTAGTACTAGTACTACTTTGATGTGTCCCGTCAACTCGCCGAACGAGGAGAAGCTTGCTTACTCCGCCTCTCCCTCGCCCACGCGCGTGGTGGTTCGCAGGACGAGGAGAGGGTTTTGACTATAGCACCCTCTCCCTCTCCCTTGCCCTCGCCCTCGCGGTGGACATGCAGCAGTTCAATCGGTGTCAGATTGCCAGAAGCATATTGTACTGTAGTATCATCATTGTTGGACCTTCCGAAGAGGCGAAGAGCCAAGTGCAAGGTTCACACGAGTACGAACTGTTGGACCTCCCGAAGAGGCAAAGAGCCAAGCGCAAGGTTTTATAGGAGTTGTCGTCCTAGTAGGAGTGTACTAGTACAACTATAGCGAACGATGCTACTGTATGATGCCGCCACGTCACGTATATCCAAAGCTGTGCCACCTTTTTTCTCAAAGAGCGTGTTGGAGCCCGTGCAACAACCGCACAAGTTGCACATACACATAACACATTTACTAGTAATAAATTCTAAAGGACAAATGCCAGTATGCCACACAAGTTCATCTCCAACTCATGTGATAAATTTGTGCACGACTAGTCTACATATATTCACAGCGCTACCGTCCACAATTACCGTACTGCACATACACGTTATAGATGGGCTACATGTCCTCCTCCAGGTTCCAGTCCCAGGTGTTCTTGGCACGATCCATAGCGGTGGGCAACGGGAATCATTGTCGCAGCTTTCTAGTCTGGTTCCACACGATGGAGACTCATCCAAGCTGAAGCGGCATAAATCAGGGATAGCGTGTCCCTGCATGTCGTTCATCCGGCGGTGCACACTGAAGACACAACCATGCTTCATTAACGGCAGGCCTTCCGTGTCGTGCATGGAAGGTGGCATCCGCTTCACAATGGGGTAGTTGTCCTCGATGAAAAGCGAGTACTCTCCAAGAGTGTTCCTCGGCACCCACGTAGCATCATGGGGGTCGAACTCGGCGCCGTTCATCTGGTACACGTGGCATCCCAGATTTGGACACATGGCGACGTACATAGTCAAGGTCCATGCATAATAATGTTGTGCTCAAATGTGGCGGTCAGTAATACTGTGCAGCAAATAGTACTACTCCAGTATAGAGGAAGTAAAATAACCGGCTTATTATATATAGCCACTCTTGGCTACATGGATGAGATAGTAAGACATGGAAGAACAAAAATGGTGGCACCTAGTGGGTTCAAGTCTTCAAGGGCCTAGCTAGCTATACACATCCTCCAAGGTAAAATGTACTCCTACTAGTACTACAAAGTATACTACTAGTACAACAATGAAAGAGAAGGCGAGAGGGTTAAAAAATGGAATACCAGGGTAGATGGTGACGGTCCCAATATGCCAAAGTCAGCTACAAGGTTCCAGGTTAGACCGAATCACGGATGCAAATGCACATCCAGGATCGGCGATCTTATTTTGATCGGGGGATGACTGGTCCCTGCAAAATAATGGAGTACCGTTAGGGATGCAAATGATGGTTTGTGCATTCCGTTTGTAATCTCCCGTACCGTAGGATGTCAACCAGATGAAACAAGTCCCCTGGCTTGTCACCGCGAAGATGCGGCCTAGATGGCGCACGGCATCTTCGAACGTGTAGGGGTACAAATCTGCCGCCGCCAACATGCGCCAGCCTCTGCCATCACTGCCTCCTGCATTGATGGCAATCCTTATGATGAGATAGTAATCGTCATAGCCGCGTCGCTTTGTCGGCGGGTCCGCAATTGCTATCTTCTTCAATCTCATGTAGGCATCATCATACATATTCTTGCCCAGCCAGTCCAGAACACCGATCCTAATGGTGGAGAAGGGGTCTACCGGAACGGCCGCACTGCTATGGATGTTGTGCAAAATGATGGTGGTATCCGGCCGAAGGTATGCAAGCCAATCTTCGTTGGCATCGACCCAGACCTATATATAAGACGGTGGGCAGCGGAGAAATTATGGGATGGAAATGGAATAACTATGTACTACATGATCAAACTCCATTACTGACCTGCTCATCGGACAAAATCCGACTACCTCTCAACGTTGGCAACTCTAGCGGAGTCAACGTGCAACCATGGCTAGGGAGCGGTGGACCGTTCGAAGGATTGACCCATAGAAGAACCCTCTCCTCGAGGATGCATGGAAGACCAACAAGCATGGCCTGTTTAAGCAGCATCTTGAAAAAGTTGGTGCACGAAGCACCGAGTCTTGCGGCGGTGAGGACGTCGGAGCGGCGTGCGATTTCTCCCACAGGATCGTCGTCCAAGGTCTCCCAGCCCCGACGAGGAGGAGAACCGCCTGGTGAATCCATGGGAGCAGCGACGAACTGCCTTCTCTTCGGGGGGAGGGGAACTGGCGAGGAGGAGATAAGAGCGTAGTAACCGCAGGGCCTCGTCCCTTCCAACTGTAGATGTAGATCATTCCTCAGCAAAGGGGGGAGGCTATTATTTACTAGTACTCCCTCCGATTCTTTTTATTCTGCGCATAAGAGCAGACCCGGATACCAAGGCAGGGGCTCGCTGCATGCTTTCTAGACGGAAATACCCCTGGTGCATGGATGGGAGGAGTTAGCAGCTATAAATGCCCCATGCAGCCCATTGGCTGTCCGCCCGCGTTTTCTCTCTCTGCATGCTGCATGGATATCTCCCTCTCTCTCACATGACTGCATGCGGTGGCGCTGGCCTATGAGAAGCTGGCGTGGAGATAGCAATCTTCTCTCCAGAAGTGATTTTTTTGAAAGAAAGGGATTATGGAACGTTATGGGATTGCATTATACTATAAATAATAGCACTAGTAAGAAATTTTTGGCACTAGATAGTAGTTTTTGGCGTGGATTAAGAAATTTTGGGTATGTTTTGCCATTTTTTGTACACGCCAACTAGTGTCAAGAAACGTCTTACATTATGTGATGGAGGAGTACGTACTTGTACTGTAGCAGTACTAGTACTACTTTTCTCAACTAGTAGTGCGATGTACTATACTTCTAGTCTAGTCTAGTATAGTGCACCAGTTTTGAACTCTTGAATCTCAGGGCCAAGGAGCTACAGTTGGAAGTGGAGGGTACTACAGTTCTCTAGAACCATCGTTGTACTATCAATGCAGGGGAAGTACACCTGCATAGTGGCCTAGTGGGTACTCTCGGTGCTCTATTCAGTCGCTCCTCTCACGTAGCTGGCCTACTCAGCCGCTCCTCTCACGCACACACTAGCAGCCTATTTATCAGCGACAGTTACTGCGGGGACAGAACATTTGAGTTATTTGATACAGCGAGACTAGGCTTTTCGCTTCCGTTTGTGGAGGTGTAATGGATCTCGTCGAACTTTGTTAGTAGTTCCTTCTTTATGAATGAGATGAAGCAAAGCTTTTGCCTCCGTTTCAAAAAAAACACGGCAAGATGAATTTCTTTTATAGTAGAGCCAATAATGGAGTGAAGTCCATGCATGCAACGCCACAAGCTACAGAGTAGTAGTAGAGAACTTTACGTACAGAGCCATATTGCACAGTTCCCAATGCTCCACCAGGCTTTTCCGGCTCCTCGGGCTTAATTGGGAGGCGCTAGTTTAAATATGCTACTAGCTGGAAGCTGCAAGCGAGGTGCGGCTAGGGCGAGCACGCGAGCCACGAGATGCTGGGAAGGAAAACCCATTCACGTGGCTAGGCTATCCAGTGCACCTAGATTGTGGGGCCACACGTCCGTTTGACTTCAAAACTCAAACTACCCATGTAAAGTATTGGCTCGCAGCGAAGTGTAGTAGTACTATTTTTTAAAAAAAGGCCGCCGTGCGTTCGGCCGGGATCGAACCAACAAAACGAGGCATACACTCCCGCGACCACTAGTGGTACTCGTTGGAGTACAACGCAACCTAGAATCGCCTTTTGTTGCTAGTAGTACGTACATTGTTCCTTACAAGAAACCCCTAAGAGCATGGTTAATAGTATAGCCAGCTGCTGGCTATTGCCAGTGCCATGTCATCTACAGCCCATCTTATAGCCAACATGTAGTAGTAGTTTATTTCTTATAGCCCGCTGACTCAGCTCTATTGTACTTGCTCTAATAATGCAAGAAACCAATAAAATGCCAAGAAACTACTACCACTTGCATACGTGTCAGACTTAAGATAAGACTACCTTATCAACCATTGTACATGCACTTACCAACAAAAATTCTCGAGTGACCTCCTAGCTCCAGCCCGTCCACCTAGTCATCCTCGGCCATGGGACGCAGCTACCGCCGCCGACAGAAGGCGAGGTCAAAACCGCCGGAGGTGCAGAGCCCATGTTGCGGCAGCCCAGATGCCAGCTCCGTCCGGCACTCGCGGCCGCTAGCTAGCCAAGATAGCTCCGTCCAGCTGCTTGTTTGCAAGGTTTGCTAGCTAGATTGGCAAGGCAGCGCAGTGGCTTGCTCGCACGCGCCGCGCTAAGGCCAGCCATCTGGCTCGAGCGAAGGCCAGCGCGGCGGCTTGCTCGCTCGTGAGTCATGCTCGGGCCAGCCTGCCAACTCGTGTGAAGGCCAGCGCGGCGTCCGGCCCGTCCGGCGGAGCGGCAGCCAACTCGCTCATCACCGGCGCCACCGACGAACATGCATCAGTATTTTTTGAAGTAATGTTCAGGAAAAATAATGATGTGAGGGGGAATAATAGGATAGAAGGTCAGATGTGGGTCCCTCATGTCAACGGTCAAACAAATTGTGTTGGTTTAAGATGCCTCGTCAGCACAAACATGTGGGCCAACCCTGTCATAAATTGGTTTAAACGAACCTAATCTGTAGGAGTAATAGGTAGTTTTTGGCGCCGATTAAGAAATTGTGGGTATGTATTTGCTATTTTTTGTACAATAGATTCCTCCTAGGGCTGGTTGAAAGTGGTAGTTTTTTGTTAAATACTCTACATATTGTAAGTAGGAGTGAAAGTTAAGCTTTGGAAGCCAATAAGCAAGGCTAGTTACATAGTGCATATGTGTACATGATTCAAAGTAAATATCAACCATGAGTGACTAATATCTTGATGGAAAACTCGAAACTATGGAATACTAGGAAAAGAAATGCATGGTTGGAAATACTAGCAATGTTCATGTCCATTGCAATGAATCATAATTAGAATAATACTTATTCACAAACTTGGTACAAAACACTCTAATTTTGATATACATATGTCACTAGAGATATATTATGTTTCAATTAGAATATATTCCTTGGGCTGTTTTGGTGAGGTCAGGGAGGGATGTGGTTGGTTTTAAGATACTAATTATGAGTTTTTCTGCAAATTGGTAGACAAGTGGGATGTTGGTGAGAAAAGGCAACAAATTACCTCACAATCGTTAGATGTAGATCTAATGGTCAGAAACAACGGATGGCAGACACACCAGCATCACCAACTTAGTCTTGTGTAGGAGTACTAGCAAGATCCGTGCATTGCACGGAACATCAAGATGCATTTTTTATAAAAAACTTGTTGTGATTGACCCTTGCAGAAGTAATCCCATGTGTAAAAACTAATGATATCTTGAGAAATATGAGATAAGGTGAAGAGGAGTGGGGTGTGGTGATGGTTGGTGGTCGAACTGAGCGGAGGCATGGGGATTGACGACGCCGGCAGCGGCCACCAGGCCAGTTTGTTCGAGAGGCTTCCTTTCTTAATTGCTCAACAATGAGGTTTGTTGGAGATAAGGATGAAGGAGGGAAGGCCTTGTCTACAAATGTGGAGAGGGGTGCGGGTATCTTTTAGTTTAATTTCCATCCGTCAGATATAGATTGGACGGTCTATATTGCAAGATGGCACACGTACCATCATCACCAACTCGGTTTTTTATAAGAGAAGAAATATAAGTATGGAGATACAAACGTATTATCGATACCTTCTTCCGTAAACTAGCATCTACATTCTATTCAACACCTCGGCATGTGGGCCCTTAGCACAATGACTTCTCGACTGTGTCGCCAACAAGGAGGGGGTGACGGTTGCGTGCTTTTTGGCTTGCTGTAGTCCTAGTAGTCATACTAGGTGGTGTAAGCACGTGTAGATTTATTCTTTTTCATGTCTCGTGTTCTCCGTACTGCCACGCCTGTTCATGAATAGACGGTAAGTTATTCACGAGGAAACCCTTGTTGAGCGTGTTTGCGAGAGAGAGTGTGTGCGTGTGTGATATGTTAGAGACTGAGGCAATGATAACAGATTCTTTGTGTCTATGTGTGTGGAGGATAGAGAGAGACATGTACATGGGGCTTCATGTTGTGTAACATGGAGACACATATACATAATTAGAGAGTGAGTGTGTGAGATACACATGCAGACATGAGGAGAGATGAGGATCCAGGTAAATGGGTGTTTGTGCGTGTCTGTGTGTGTTTGTGCACGCGTTTGTGTGTGAGAGAGAGTGTATGTGGAGTAGGGAGACCACTCATGATGTAAACCTAGTATAAGGGAAGGGGAATGGAGTCACATGTGTAGTAGCGAGATAGCACGGGTGCGGGCGGGGGGAGCAGACTATTTGGAAGAGACATCGAGTGTGTGTGGGGGAGAGGGGTGTGAGAGCGAGAGAAAGAGAGAGCTAGCACCGGAGAGAGAGAGAGAGAGAGGAAGAGAGGGGGCGAGAGGGGTCGTTTGTGTCCATAAATGGCGTATAGATAGGGAGACAATGTTGATGTTGTCTGAAATTGGCCTATGAATGGAGACGCAAGGGAAGCGAGTCATCGTGTGTGTCATAGGGACTTCATGAGAGAGCTAGAATAGATGGTGTAGAGAACAATGTGCGAAATCGAGAACGATTATACATTAGGGAGCTATGCAAAGAGTCATGACATATATGTATACAGGGAAGGAGCTGGGGCGGGTCCGCATGTGGGAGAGATAGAAAGAGGAGAGTGGTGCACAAGGAGACAAAGTGTGCTTGTTTGCATTGGGGGTGGTGTGTGAGGTGAGTGCGCGAGAACCACATAACTAGGGAGATAGAAATTTGGGGGCGAAGTTTTGTGTGTATGGGAAATATACACTCTACATAGTGCGTGTGCTTGGGTAAGAGAGATAGCGGGAGACCTAGAGAGTGAGGGAAGAGATGTGTGCATGCCCGAGAGACAAAGTGATAGAGACCTATGTCGGGGTCCGGACTTTACAAGAGAGAAGGGTGTTAATGTGCTCGTGTGTTGGTGTTTGGGGGAGAGAACGACTTCTCTCTCTCTCTCTCTGTGTGTGTGTGTGTGTGTGTGTTTGTGTTTGTGTGTGTGTGTGGTGGGGGGGGTTGACTTCAGATAAAGAGTGAGATGTCTATATTTGAGGGACTTTAGCGAAATTGAGATATTGTGCATTCATGGTTGATCAATTTGTTTCACATTTTGTACTATGAGATAACGATACTTTTGAACATGCGTGATATACCTTGATGTACCAGAATTACAAACCTAAGATTGGAATTTTGGAATTCGACTCCATCATTAGCATTTGTAATTCATTTAAACGGAGGTACATTTTTTAAGCTGGGATTTCATGATTTCAAATTCATATATCAAACCTAGAGATATACACATACGGGCATGTTCAAACTTTATAATCATCCACTTTATTCATACACATACACATTTTTCCTTTTGTCATCATATTTAGGATAAACACATTTGGAGTTTTATTTGAATTGGACCGTATGATGGTATTTGCTTGTAGTAGCTCAATGATCCATATTTGAATTGAATGGACAATCTAAGTTTTGAGTTGGAGACATTGATTTTCAGAACTTGCACATTTTTTTGCGTGCAAAACAAACAAATTGTCAACCATGATATCATAGTCGGTCGTACGAGAGAAGAATACTTATAATTTTAGGTGCCAAAAGCTTTCAAACTTCCCGCTCACATCGAAATATCACGCGCCCGAAAGTTTAGCCCTGTGATATTCCTGTTTTACCCCTGCCACATGAACAGAAAAGGGCTGCTTTGGTAACTCCATTGTTTCCCCTCTTTGCCCCCAACATTCTTCCCCAGAGCCCCTCCCCTTCCCCTCCCCGACCCCCCAACCACGGCAAGCTGCTGAATCTAGTCCTCCGCCGTAGCGGTGGACCTCACACCCCACCGGATCTACCTTCCGCACCTTGGAACCCCCAACTGCCAACTCACCACTTCACCGGAGCCGCTTCAGTGACTGCCTTGTCCACCGCTCCAGATCTACTTGACCGCCATCATGGTCCACCGCACCGGATCTGCTTAACCGGCGCCCTCGTCCACCACAGTGTAGGCCCTTCACTGACTCCCTTGTCCTCCCCTTCCCTGGCCCTTCATACAAGCCCTCGTCTGCCGCAACAGATCCGCCTCACCGAAAGCACTGTACAGCACGCCCGCCGAATCCTTCGTCCACTACATCGGACCCGCTCCACGGACGCCATATTCAACTCCACCGGCCCTAATTTACTGACGCCGCAGCCTCATCAGGTTATTTCGATTTGTACTCCTTCGGTTTTTCTCTTTATCATGCAACTGTTCACTTACCACAGATGAGCTTTCTTGTATGTTGATAGGCGCCGCAACCGTAGCACCAGTGCCGCTTCAGCGACGGCGACAGCCGGCCCCAACTCAACCGCAACACGAGCACCATCGACAATCCTTAGCTATCAAGTATGACAACGATACCCATACGCCGCCGAGAATCAGGTACTATTATCCAACGGCCAGCGCCTACGTTCACTTTCCTAGCATAAGCACCGCACCTTTGAATTTCTTCAGGGCATCATTCAGTTTTTCATGAGACGTGTTATTCTGCTTGCACCTGTAGGGCCATACTTCTGGCAGTGAACATGTTACATGTGCTAAATTACATACCAGTGCACATATAGTTAATATGCTTTAGTTTTGTTCTGATGCCACCTATTGGTTCCATCAGACTGCTTAATGTTCTCTATGCTTAATTACACATCAGCAAACTAGCATGTGGTTCCGCTGCTTTTTGTTTGTTTTACCCTACATTTTCTGATGCTACCTATTACATCACTGCTCCGAGCCTCTGTTCATTACTTGTTTGTGTGTTCTTGATCTTCCCAAGTTGCATGACTAATTTGATGCTTCTATTAATTATGGAGCTGCCAACCCCATCAAGCAAAATATTTGTTCTTTTGGGGCTGGCACCTCGAACAAGCATAAAAATAGAGGGAAGCAGATATACTCCATCCGATTCTGTTTACTCTGCCCATAACTCTTGACCCGCATAACAAGGAGGGCACTGGTTTAATTTTTCTGGACTAATTTGCCAATTAATTACGGCAGAGGCGGATGGGGCGGGGCACAAAAGGAAACCAGTGCTAGGAATCGGCAACGCGCACACTAATGCGAGAAAACTGAGAAAAAGATATACGCAAAGTAAAAAGAATCGAAGGGAGTATTGTCGTGTATGCACACACCCTTCTTTCATTAGTTTAGATGAACCACTGATGATCAATTCGGACTAGTGCATGCGATTAAAATTAATTTTACCTAAATAGATGGTGCAGAATAAACTAAAACAACTAGATTTGCAACCACGGGATGCTGACGATATCTTCAAAGAACATTGCAAAGCAGCTAGGCTTCACAACAACATATGGTAAGCCAGTGTGTTTTAGTACATGTGAAATGTAATGCGAGTGGGCTGCTTTCTTGGCTTGTGCCCTCAACGTGTAATCCTACCGAATTACAAATAGTTCAGTTGTCTGCTTTGTTGTATTGCTTGATTCGAATGCTTATTTGTTGTTACGCTATACCTGAGTTGGCCAATATGTCAGCAATGCCTGCTGTACTATCGTAAATAAATGCATGCCTATTTCGTTTGAGTCCTTAACTTTTCATCTCAACTTCATCACATGACTGTCTTCGTAGTTTATATGAGGCCACACTGTTAAGTGCTTTCTCAGATTATTTCAACTGCTTCGATGCCTTGGCAACTTAAATATAGCGGTTGTACACTCCCTTTCAACTAGGGATGTCAACTGGGTCCAGTTTAATCCCGATTAAAGTCCACTAGTGGTATGATAGTTCAAAAGAGTTTTTTGTTTTTTTGAGGAAAATGAACTAGGGAGGTAGCAAAAACTAACTAGATGGGACTAGCAGATTTCGTTTATTTGCCACTTACATCCCTAGTTTCATCTTACCATTTTAATTTCTTTTTGGCTGATGCTGCTTCGAACCATTTAAATATAGTTTGCCATGCTCGGCAATAATTCATCCGTCCTTTACCATGTAAGCTTACTGCCTGGATCATACGATAACTATCTCTTACTGATGTCCAGCAGAAACCTTTCAGGATGCCGTTCACACTAGGACACAATGTACAACCCCAGAATCTATTTGTGAAAGTAGTGCACCATTCATGTTACCAGATGGTAGCAGTTCAGAGGAAACACCGCCGGAGAGTAGTCTGAGCACATATATTATAGTGCTTGAGGCTCTACTAGAGGCAGAAAGAGATGGTGTGGCTGCCATGGATGAGGTAATATTTATCTTGAGGCTGGAAATTACGGAATTAGCGACACGCATTTTGCAAGTAACCCAAGAATTGGAGGAAGTGAGAATGTTGCATTTGAAGACGGAGGAGGTCCTGTTGTTTCTGCTATCTGAAGCCCAAGATAATCCCGGTTCTTCTTTAGATACCAGTTCAAATTTTCATTAGATGATTGTACTTGCATGTTGTGTCATGTCTCTGAATGGATTATGTTGCAAGACCCCATATGTTGTCCATGTGTTCTAATGGTCCGAATTTTTTAGGCGAGGTAATCCTCATAACTTGTATGATTGACATAAGGTGAAATGTTTGTCGTGTGAGCATATTGTATTGGATGAAATAACTGTTTGACTCAAAGTGTATCCAACCTACCGAATTCGAAGATCATGACATTTCTAAATCATAATCATATATAAAGGTGGAATAAATATTTGTTGTGGTTTTGAAGAAATAAATAACAAAACGTATAATTATCTGTGGATATTCGTAATCGAATACAAATTGGATTTGAATTTAGTTTGCCAGGTCCCAGGGCAAACGTGAATGCTAATTCTCCCAAGTTTTGAACGAAGCGGCTAAACACCCACTAAAATTTTTGGGCTGCTCGAAGCAAGTGTTTGCGAGATGGAAATTACTGTATACCCCTGACACTTGACATCCTTATCGACAAGATTTACACTGTTGTCGATAGGGGTAGACTAGTAACTTCAATCAGACGTGACATGACGGCCTCTGAGCCCATTCAGACACGGTGGGCGCCAAACGTGGGCAGCAAAACACATTTGATTCAAGCTCGTCCGAAAGACATGTGTCTCTTCCTCCATTTCCCCATTCATACACGGTGGGTAGAAAAACATACTCTCCTCATCCGAAATCGATGTAGGCTTATATTTTAAATAGGGGCAGATGTGTAACTTCCATCAGACGTGACACAACCGCCCTACCTGTCAGCCCCGTTCATACACCGTGGGCGCCAACCGTGGGCGGAAAAACACCCTCTCCTTGCCCGAAATAGTTACCGACAAATATTTGGGAGATGCAAGATTACCGTCCTGTCCCCAACCGACGCGATGTCCAAAATTTTAAACGGGGGATAAGTTTGTAACTTTCCCCCATTTCAGTGAAGCGCGTCCAAAGTTTGAGATCCCCCCTCCCCTCCATTTCCCCATTCATACACCGTCGGCGGCACGACAACCTGCGCACTATGGCCAGCCTCCTGTGTCCGCCACCCCTACCCCTTCGTCCACTACAAGAGATGGACGTCTCTCATCCACGGCGCTGGACCAGCATCCTTTCATCGCCTCCTCTCGCTTCATCGGCGCAGTCGTCCACCTTGTCGTTGCCGCTCCTACGACCGCCTCGTCCACGGCAACATGATATATCCCCCGACCCGGCCGTCTGCCGTCTAAAGTCTTCTTCCCCGCCGCTGACAGCCATTGCACCCGCAGCACCCTCAACGTATCAGCATAGGCCTACACGGCGTCGCAAGAGAGGTGGTACTCTTCCATATGTGCTTAAGTTATTGATCTCACCCGGAAAATAGATCGTAATTTGTTTACTGTACTTTTCTTATCCGTACCAAATCGTAGTGGCTAGTTGAAAGCAAATATTGGTTGCGAAGTAGCTTTGTCCGGTTTGCACCTTCAGATCCGCCATGGCACGGGCACTATACTCGTAAAGCTTATGGTTTCCCCCCTTTATATTCACTACCATCATCGTAGGTGCTTCGTGTCGTGCTAGCACTGCTCCTCAAGACCTCAACCCAAAGCTTACGTGTTGAAATACGAATCTGATATGATGCTCATATCACTAAAACAGAGAATGTTTAATTGGTCGCCTAATGTTCCTATATTCGTTTCGAAAAGCATGTGCGCCACCCATTGGTCCAGCTAGTTCCACTTTCCTGATTTTTCTCTTGATGCTTAGGGTCTTCCCCTTTTATCTACTCTACTATGATCTACGTAGGTGCTTTCTGTCGTACTAGCATTACTCCACCCTTCAAGCTAAACAACACAACACTCAGAATTCGAAAGCTTAGTTGTTCAAATATGATTGTGATATGATACTGATATAAGTTCACCGACACATTTAGTTGGTTAGCTAAAGGTCCCACTTGAGTTTGCAAATGCATGTCGCGACATATAGAGAGACAACATAATTGCATTTCTTTGTCACTAGTTGACCGTACTTTCTTGTCCATACCAAATCTTAGTTCTTACTTCAAAGCAAACATCGGTTGCTAACTACCCTTTGCGCGGTTTGCAGCTTCTGATCTGCCATCCCACTGCCACGGTCAACACTGTACTCATCATGCTTATGTTCTCCCCATTTTATGATGACCACAATCAGCCTACGTGGTTCGTGTCGTAATAGCACTGCTCCACCCATCGAGGTAAACAAGCTTAGTTGTACAAATTCATATCTGATATTATTGCTGATATTAGTAAAACTGAGAGATGTTTAATTGGTTAGCTAAATGTTCCTACTTTAGTTTCGAAATGCATGTGAGCCACATATGGAGAGACCAAAAAGAATAGTATTTCTCTATGCGCTCTGGTTCATCATGGGTGGCCAACCGACATTGTATTAAAAGACTTGTAATATCTTCAATCTGCTTGCTCTTCTGCTCTTCTTTAAGATGATACTCTTCTCTTGCGGTCGACTGATCAGGTCGAGTTCTTCTCCCTTAGTATATTTTTAATTTGTCAGGTCAGGTCGACTTGTTCTTCTTTACTATAGGTTGAAGCTATCATCTGCAAAGTGTCATCACTTCTGGAGCTCTCATATTTTGAGTAGTAGGCTACATTATATTAATGCACACAACAAATTACAGCATGCATGGCATCTTTTAAAAGAATTGCAGAGATAGCATAAAGGGGTTTACAGGGAGGCAGTATTGGATTAGAATCACTTCTGCATTACAAAGAAAATCTCACTTGTTTTTCAGATATTGAACATTATCAAAATGAATATGAGAATGGGCGCACGAGAGGAATATTGCGGAATGATCCACTGCCTAACAAACTTGGCATGGTGGAGGATGGCCTATCTTATTCATCCATCAAGGTGCTTGCTCTAACTTTGCAAAGTTGTATTGGTCGCACATATTTTGCCTTTGACCTCTTGCATTACTTCTACTTTGTTACACCATCTGCTTAGTTTAAGCATCATATATGAGTATATGCCATACCTATCCATTTTCTGTACCTATTCCGTGTGTCGTCACACTATGTTTTTCCAGTCAAATGTTGTTCTTTCGTAATAGGTGTCCAAAAGGAAGAGGGTGAGTGCAGGTCGTCAAGGAGTACAAACTAGGTATTTGGAAAAGGTAGTGATACCTGTTAAATCAGATAGGTCAGCAGCCACAGAAAACACAGGCCCAACTGGACCACACTTTACCCCTACTCTAGTGGCCAAACCCCTATTAGAACTGCTGGGAGCCTAGCGTCAGGTACTGCCTATGATATCAATTCAAAATTTGAACTCCTAAATTTCTGCTTGTGCCTTACCTTCTCTCTTGTATGAAAACTAATTTCAGATGAATCTCCTTGCTCAAAGGGTCAAACAATCTCAAAACAATAATGGGCTCTGCATTGCTCTTGTCAGTACCTCTCTCCCTTTTGCCTGGTAACACTGTACTTAATTAATTGCTATTTGATTATGTATCATCAGTCTGCACCTGAGCTTCATTATCCGCTGTTTCTTCCAATATTATTTGATCTGTATTTACTCTTTGCAAAATGTAGAATAATGGCAACGCTTATAAAGAATTTTCTTTGGGGAATTTATTGAATTATCCTTCCATCAACATGGAGAAGGGCTTTGTCCAGCCCGTGTTAACATGTAATGTAAGTTCATCCTTCTCAAGCCTTCAAACTTTGTTCTAGTAGAGATTTGGATAGGCATCATTTCCTCCACTATTGTTTGCTTTGCTGTTTACATCTGATTGGATGTTTACAACAACTACCATTTTCAAATGGTAGTTGTAAAAACATGTTCCTTATGCAGAACAAATCCATTTATTTGCTTATATAATTGTGAAACCTGTTATGTGTCTCCTTGTTTCTCTTTCAGACTCGTATCTCTTACACCAGGCAGAACTTTAGGGAAGATAGTGAGCCAAACCATCTTGAGGATAGCGAGATGACCCCAAGGTCCTGTCTTGATGAAGACAGTGAGTTGAAGCTACTCACCAGCAGGTGTGAGACAACCTCTGTGCAGTCGCTGCCTCAATCAGTTCGACTTGTTCAGTCTCGACTTAAAGTGGAAAGGCTTGCTTCAGCTCAGCTCCGACTTGAAGTCAAAGATGCAATGAAGATGTCAGAGGACTGCTGTGCACACCATCATGCCTTAAATCTAGTGTTGATGCATCTATCGTTGACACAACTGAGGTCTACTCAACTTCTTCAGCTGTTTGGGGGGGGGGCGACCTGGCCCGGCCTAGTGCCTTCTGAAGTTCTCTCAGTTTTGTATATTCTTTTGTCGGCGCGTTTATTTGCACTGGTGGTGAACTTTTATGCCCAGTGGATGTAATATGTGTGATAACCGTGATATCCTAGCATAAGTTGCTTGCTTATGTATTTACTTGTTGTCTTGTTTATTTGTTTGCTTCTAGTCATTGCAGTTCTTTTTCCGCGGTTTGCTAGTGGATGCAATAACCTATTTTTAAAACTAGGCCACAATAACCATGGGCTAATATTTACTGTAGTGACACTGGGCCTCCTACGTGCCATAGAAACAGTGGGCCTTCTACGGGCCGTAGAAATAGTGGGCCTTCTACGGGCTGTAGAAACAATGGGCCTTCTACGGGCCATATCATCAATGGCTTTATACGGTCAGTATGATAGATGGCCAAACATGGGCCAATAACAGGCCGCATTATGGCCGTAAATGGGCTAGAGTTGGAATCGTCCGTTCTTGGGCCGACCATAACGGGCCATCGTTAATAGGCCATATTTGATGACACTATGAAAATGGCCCAACGTATTAACGGACCACAAACGGGCCGACTGTAACCACAGGCTGAATTTGGCCCACAAGCAGTAAATCACAGTAACGGGCCGTAAGTAAACGAATGCTGGAATGAGCCCATGAATAAATGAGCTATGAGAAGGCCGAAAGATAACATGGGCTGGAAACGGTCCAACGGAATAACGGGCCGTTAATGGGTGTAAAGTGATACACTGTTCATTACAGTCCAGTATCACCACGGGCTGTTAATGGGTGTAAAGTGATACACTATTCATTACGGGCCAGTTTCACCACGGGCCGTTAGTAGGCCAAGAGTTACATAGGGCCTCAGATGGGCCAAAAGACGTCATGGGCCATACATGGGCCAGAAGTGAAAACGGGCTGGAATCATATTGGATGGCCCACATGATGCTACTGGGCCTAATTCGGATAGGGCGTAATGGGCCTTTGGTTAGCGGGCTGTAAATGGGCTATATTCGAACAGGCCGTTAACAGGCTTTCCATGGGTCGGCCTGCCAGCTTTTGACCAAGTCAAATGGGCCGGCCTTTTCATAGGAATGGGCCTCTGTTGAGCCATGCCACATGTCGACGTATCATAGGCGCCTTCCGTCCAATGAGTGGTTGGCATCTGTCCCAACGATGAGCCGACACGTGTTTCCTCCAGCCAATGATGATTTTACACGTGGAAAATCCCCATTGGTCGGGGCGGTTAATGAGTTATCAGATCCAAAACCCGACCTGATGGCTTAACAGTGTTCCATTACGATGGATGCCACGTGTCGGTCACCCTTGACGAAAGCACTTCTATGACGCGCAATTTATCGTCATGGAAGTGGACACTTCCGTGATGATAATTTTGGTAATGTCATGGAACACTTCTACGACAGCATAAGTATGACTATCTTGATTCTGTCATAAATTTGTCATGGATGTACATGCATGACAAAAAAAGCGACCTACTGTGACAAACACGTATCATCACGGAAGTGTATTTTTTTGTAGTGCCTCTTGTCATTTTTCATTCTCATAATCATCATGTGCATTGTCATATTCATGCATGTTACATTGTTGCATGCCCATGTATCATCATCATCTCTCCCTTCCTTCTTCCTTCATGCTTTTTTGCAAATGACATTATTCCCTCCTCCATTAATGTTCATTTATTTCCTGATGATCATACTCCATGACTTATACCTCTCTGTCAAATTTCTTTCATTTTGGAGTTGATTTGGTTGGGTTCAAAAATGGCGCAATTTCGAATCTAATTTATACTTGAATTATTTTTATACCCTTAAAATATCCAAACCAGTTTATTCAAATTGTGCATATTTCTAGGACTCCATAAATATCTACATCCATACCAAATTCCATATCTTCCCTTGTCTTTCTTTTCTTCCAAGTTTTCTATCTAAAGAAAAAACGAAGGAAAGGACGTGTAGCAAGAGAGAGAGCCCAGCTCCAGCAGCATTGCAGCCTAGCACCACCACCACCAGCCCATCTCCATAGCCATCCATCCCAAGCCCACCTCTCCTCCTTCTTCTACCTATGTCACCCATGTATGACCAAACATTAGCCATCAGATCGCCATGGCACCGCTTGATGGGCTACCGTATAGCTCCCTAGGGCCCTATATACCACCCCTCGACATCTATGCCATACCCTAGCTTCTCCTTCTCCCTTCAACGCCGCCATAACCCCTCTCCTTCTCTAGTTGTTCTTCTTCCTCAAGAAAAGAGTACCCGAGAGAAGAAAACCGCCGGCATCCGTCGTCGCCCTCGCGTCCGGCCTGCGCCAGGACCCTCTCCGAAATGTCGTCCTGCACCCCGTCACCCTCCTCGACCGATCGCCGAAGTGAGCTGGGCGGGAGCCTCCCCAACGAACCTCCCTGCCATCGCCGTCGCCAAGACCGGTCGAGCCAAGCCAAGCTCGAGGTCTTCTCCGGCTTGATCCTCACCGTAGCCGTCTCCTTCTTCCACGGGGACGTCGTCTCCTTCGTCCGTGTCGCATCCACGAGCCTCGGATCGACCTCCCCGACGACCTATTCTTTGGTTCTTCCTCTGCTTCACGGATGCCAAGCCGGAGGCCTCTTCTCGGCACCGACCTCTCCTTCTTCCTCGGGTCTACCTCGCCACCGGTTAAATTCATCGCGTCCCCGAGCTCGATCGACTCCTCCGAGCCCCTCTACGTGAGCAACCATGCTTCCCTGTACCTTTTTCTGGTTGATCGCGTCCTCTGCATGCACTGTCGCATGCCTCGCCCAGCGCTTGCACGCACAACACCGAGGCTTGGCCGCCATGACCGAAAGCCTTGAGCTCGTGCTGCACCCGCCGTTGCTCCGTGCCCACACACATGTAGTAGCAACCATCCCCCGGTTCTGCAGCCCCGCCATCAGCCTATGATCGTGACGGTCACCGTCTTGCTCGCTGGTGTCGTCACCCAGTTCGCCGGTGATTCACAAAGAAGAAGGCCTGGCCTTTGCTTCGGTTCAACTTTTGCCACGCCCTTGTTTAGCACAAATAAGCAGCAGTAGCGCAGTAATCAACACGCTGCTCCTCTATCCAGGAGGTCGAGGGATCGAGTCCCAGCCGGCCCCAATTTTTGCTTTGCTTTCCTGTTTTTTTGCACACTCAACCGCCGGGCCAAATCTCCTCGTGGGCCGCTGCACTGTGTTGCAATCCGGCCCACGTATGTTTTTTTCCTTCTCTGGTTTTAGTATTTTCCCAGTGTATGCATAATTACAGGAATGCCACTCTTTTGTATTGTTAATAACTAAATATGCTTGCATCCAAATTAAACAAACTATATATGTAAAATGCTTAGAATTTCATGTAGTTTAATAATTTCCAAATTTCATCCATGTTTGAAATGTTTAAATTGCTGTTTATTTTAATTTGCTTAAATAACATGCTAAAATGATTTATTTCATAACTAAATAACCGTAGCTCTGATTTTAATAAACTTTATATGTAAATGGGGTAGAAAAATGCATAGTTTAACATGGTAGCCCTACTTTGCATGTTAAACAACTCAAAAATTGTGTATAGGGCAGAACAGTACCAAACCTAATATATGCATATGGGGATTTTTCCAGACTTGTTGTTTGTTGTTCCGGCCTCATTTAAACTTGTCTAGATAGGTAGTTTTCATATGCTTCACCTCTTGCCATGCTAACCAACATTTAATATTGTTGAGTACATAAACGGGAGAGAACTAAATAAGTCATGTGGTGTTCCGTCAATATGCAACTCGTTGCATATTGAGCTCCACTTAATTTGTAGTTTTGCTTGTGCATTTTGCCATGCCATGCCTCATTAAACCGGACATGCATCATACTTGGTTGTGCATCATGCCATGATTATGTGATGTTTGTTTACCATGTTGTTTGCTTATTTCCAGTGTGCTTCTTTGGGTTAGTTCTGATAACGTCGCGTTTGTGAGGATTTGTTCGACTTCGTCCGTTTGTCTTCCTCATGGACTCATTCTTCTTCCTTGCGGGATCTCAGGCAAGATGACCATACCCTCGAAATCACTTCTATCTTTGCTTGCTAGTTGCTCGCTCTATTGCCATGCTGTGATACCTACCACTTGCTATATCATGCCTCCCATATTGCCATGTCAAGCCTCTAACCCACCTTTCCTAGCAACCCGTTGTTTGGCTACGTTACCGCTTTGCTCAGCCCCTCTAATAGTTTTGCTAGTTGCAGGTGAAGATGAAGTTTGTTTCATGTTGAAACATGGATATGCTAGGATATCACAATATCTCTTATTTTAATTAATGCATCTATATACTTGGTAAAGGGTGGAAGGCTCGTCCTTGTGCCTGGTGTTTTGTTCCACTCCTGTCGTCCTAGTTTCCGTCATACCGGTGTTATGTTCCTTGATTTTGCGTTCCTTACATGGTTGGGTGTTACGGGGACCCCTTGACAGTTCGCTTTGAATAGAACTCCTCCAGCAAGGCCCAACCTTGGTTTTACCATTTGCCTCACCACCACCTACTTTTCCCTTGGGAGTCGCGCTCCCGAGGGTCATCTTTATTTTAACCCCCCGGGCCAGTGCTTCTCTAAGTGTTGGTCCAAAACAGAGCCACTTGCAGCGCCACCTCGGGGAAACTAGAGGGTTGGTTTTAGTTGTACATAGTGTTCATCCAGTGTTTCCCTGAGAACGAGATATGTGCAGCTCCTATCGGGATGTCGGCGCATCGGGCGGTCTTGCTGGTCTTGTTTTACCATTGTCAAAATGTCTTGTAACCGGGATTCCGAGTCTGACCGGGTCTTCATGGGAGAAGGAATATCCTTCGTTGACCGTGAGAGCTTGTGATGGGCTAAGTTGGGACACCCCTGCAGGGTTTTGAACTTTTGAAAGCCGTGCCCGCGGTTATGGGCAGATGGGAATTTGTTAATGTCCGGTTGTAGAGAACTTGACACTTAACTTAGTTAAAATACATCAACCGCGTGTGTAGCCATGATGGTCTCTTCTCGGCGGAGTCTGGGAAGTGAACATGGTTCTTGTGTTATGCTTGAATGTAAGTAGTTTCAGGATCACTTCTTGATCACTTCTAGTTCATGACCGTCGTTTTGCTTCTCTTCTCGCTCTTATTTGCATATGTTAGCCACCATATATGCTTAGTGCTTGCTGCAGCTCCACCTCACTACCCTTTCCTACCCATAAGCTCAAATAGTCTTGATCGCGAGGGTGTGAGATTGCTGAGTCCTCATAACTCACAGATACTTCCAAACAGGTGCAGCTGCCGATGGTACTAGTGCAGGTGACGCAACCCAGCTCGAGTGGGAGCTCGATGAAGATCTTGATCGTTGTTTTGTTTCGTTTTCCTGTTGATCAGTAGTAGAGCCCAGTCGGGGCGATCGGGGATCTATTGCATTATGGGTTGTCTTTCTTTATTTGGTTCCGTAGTCGGACCTTGGTTGTTTTCTGGATGATGTAATGCTATATTTATATATTGTGTGAAGTGGTGTTTGTAAGCCAACTCTTTATCCCTTTCTTCTTCAGTGCATGGGATGTGTAAAGATTACCCCTCTTGCGACATGCCTACTATGCGGTTATGCCTCTAAGTCATGCTCCGACATGTGGGAGATATAGCCGCATCATGGGTGTTACATGAGGCATGTGCGGATCTTCTCAAACCAATAACTGACATGACTAATAAGGAGAAAAAGAAGGGGCTAAACTAAGTCCCCATTTGGCGCTCTCCTTTCTTCACTATCTTTCAGTGTGTCATTCGCACCATTTATCCCAAGATGGGTGACAAGGGGTCTTGCAATAGCTACTACATGGATCTCAGGCATCGCCTCTATGCGTCTCCCAAAGGGAAGATCAATGCCCCTCATTTTCTGTGGCATGAGATCCGTCTCGCTTGTCTTCAACACAAGCGGGCCTTTCCTCATGCTCCCTTTCTTCTGGCATTCATCGAGAGTGTGGCCCCGTTTCCCATTGTCCGCACTCACTTGCATGAGTGGTGGGTCATTCCAGCTCACATGGCGGATGATTGTGTCCCCAAGGACTCTTCCACTTCTACTAATGCTCGCTGAGCTGCTACTCGTGTTCCTCCTACTGCTCCTATTGCTCCTTCCAGATCCGCATCATTTGGGTGCATTGCTCGCTTTCTTGGGAAGGCTCAACCCACCATGATGAAGGTTTTTACCTTTCACTGCTCCCAAAATCACTATGTTGTCGCTCGCCTGATCACATCCAAGAATGCTCTGAAGGCTCGTTTGTGAGACTCCGGAGTTTTTAATGTGAGTGATGATGACCGTCTTCCTGAGGAACCACCATCTGACTTTGGCTTTCGCTCGGGTCGTGAGTGGCCTGATTTCTTTGACGAGGCTGGTGGCAGTGGTGCTCATGATGATGATGATGTTGTTGTTTTATGATGTTTTGTCTGTTTCTCTTCACCCCTTTTGGGTACTTGATGCCAAGGGGGAGTAATGTAGCGCCCAAGATGCGATTCTATCCCAATCATGTGATGAATTCATGATTGGGGCACAACCGCGTTTCGAGTGCATAGCAAGGTGGATATCATTACAACATACCATGTACTGAATAGATGAGAATACAATATAAAGGCTTACACTTGCCACAAGCTACAATATCAATACATAGCAATCATCATACAGAAGAGCCAGATCCGACTATGGATGAAATCAAACGAGAAAGAAGAACGACATCCGCCCGGCTAATCCTAGGCTCCCGACCTGGAACCTATCCCTTGATCGACGAAGAAGAGCTCCAAAAGCAAGCAAGCATCGCTCTCACGACAGATCATCGCATTACCTGTACCTGCAACTGTTGTTGTCATAATCTGTGAGCCACGAGGACTCAGCAATCCCATTACCATGGGTATGAAGACTAGCAAAGCTTAATGGGTATGGAATGGATAGTGGCGAGGTTGCAGCAAGCACTAAGCATTGTATGGTGGCTAACTTACGAGTACTAGAGTAAGATGAGAAGCTACACAAACGATCGCAAACTAATAATGATCAAGAAGTGATCCTGAACTACTTACGTTCAAACATAACCAAACTGTGTTCTCTTCTCGAACACACCCAAAAAGAGACAGTCACGGTTACGCACGCGGTTGGTGTATATAAATTGAGTTAAGTTTAAGTCCTCTACAACCAGATATTAACAAATTCCCATTTGCCACATAACCATGGGAACGACTCTTGAAAGTTTAAACCATGTAGGGGTGTCCCAACTTAGCCCATGACAAGCTCACGATCCGCGGAGACAATCCTCCATCTCGGGACCCTCCGATCAGACTCGGAATTCCGGTGGACAAGACATTTTGACAATGGTAAAACTAATCCAGCAAGACCTCCCAGCATGCTGACACCCTAATAGTAGCCGCGCATATCTCATCTCAAGCCACGTCCGGATGAGTAGTACGTACGGCAACCGAAAACCCCGGGTGAAGAGGTGGCATCGCAAGTGGCTCTATTTGGGACCAACACCATCAACACTGGCCCCCCTGTATCATGTTGAATTACTCCTCGGGTAGCGCCAACTCCCTATGCGTCAAATTTAATATCATGTTTAGTTATTATGTTGAGAAAATGTTAAAACCAATGTTGGGCCTTGTTGGAAGAGTTTTATTCAAAGTGAACTGTCAAGAGGGGCCCATAAACCCTCACCGTGTTAGGGACGCAAAATCAAGGAACATAACACTGGTATGACGGAAACTAAGGCGAAAAGAGTGGAACAAAACACCAAGCAAAAGGCTAAGCCTTCCACCCTTTACCAAGTATATAGATGCATTAATTAAATAAGAGATATTGTGATATCCCAAAATATCCGTGTCCCAATATGGAACAACCTGCAACTGCACCTGCAACTAGCAACGCTATAAGAGGGGCTGAGCAAACCGGTAACAGAGCCAACCAACAGTTTGCTGGGATGGTGGAAAAGGTTAGAGGTTGTTTCCTGGAAATTTGGGATGCTTGATAATCAAGTGGTAGGTAGCGCGACATAGCGATAGCATCAAGACAACTAGCATAGCAAAAATAGTAGTGAGATCCAAGGTAACGGTCATCTTGCCTAAAATCCCACTAGGAGTAACGACCACCGGTGAGTGTGTCCGAGGCGTTACAAGTTGGTATCAGAGCCGACCCTCACGGTTACATGGATGTTTGCGGACAGGTGTGTGGTCATGTTTTTCATGACGTTTGTGACCTGTCGGTGTCAAAACCAGCGGATCTCAGGTAGGGGGTCCCGAACTGTGTGTCTAAGGCGGATGGTAACAGGAGGCAGAGGACACGATGTTTACCCAGGTTTGGGCCCTCTCAATGGAGGTAATACCCTACGCCATGCTTGATTGTTTTTCATGATATGAGTATTAGAAGAGTTGATCTACCACGAGATCAAAGAGGCTAAACCCTAGAAGCTAGCCTATGGTATGATTGTATGTTGTCCTACGGACTAAAACCGTCCGATTTATATAGACACCGGAGGGGGCTAGGGTTACACAAGGTCAGTTACAAAGGAGGAGATATACATATCTGTATTGCCTAGCTTGCCTTCCACGCCAAGTAGAGTCCCTTCCGGACAAGGGACGAAGTCTTCAATCTTGTATCTTCATAGTCCAACAGTCCGACCAAAGGATATATTCCGGCTGTCCGGAGACCCCCTAATCCTGGACTCCCTCAGTAGCCCCTGAACCAGGCTTCAATGACGATGAGTCCGGCGTGCAGTGTTGTCTTCGGCATTGCAAGGCGGGTTCCTCCTCTGAATACACCATGGAAGAGTATGAATGCAAGGATAGTGTCCGACCCTGCAAAATAAGTTCCACATACCACTGTAGAGAAAATACGTTTTGACAGCATGACATCACACCATGGCCCGGTTATTATTCGAACCGCTTTTCTCAACCAGCTCCGCACATATCGCGAGGCGGTTTTCTTGATACGTCTTGTCAAAGCAGAGATCGTGTTCCCCTTATCACGGGATTCTCATCAATACGAACGTGGGTAACCCAACCGCGCCATCAATTACGGCGCCTGGGGAATAAACGGTTTTGCCAGGCAAGTGGGGAGACACATCGCCTCCTCCACCCTTATAAAGGGACAAAGATTTAGTTTTTTCACCTACGCCTTCTTCCTTCTCGCTTACCCATTCCCGCACACTCGAGCTCTAGCGCCCAAGCTCGTGTTCTTCTACTCAAACCACTCCAATCATGTCCGGAGTAGGAGGCAAGTGGATGGTCCCCTCCGTCACGGAAGAGAACATCCAAAAGTTACGGGAAGCCGGATACCTGGCCGCGGATATCGCGCACCGGCTGCCAAATGTGGGGCAGATCGTCCCCATGCTCGAACCCCATGAGAGGGTAGTTTTTCTTACCCATTTCGTTCGCGGACTGGGATTTCCTCTCCACTCATTTGTCCGTGGGCTCATGTTCTACTAAGGGCTGGATTTTCATGATCCGGCCCCCAATTTCATCCTCAACATCTCAGCTATTATCGTCGTGTGCGAGGCCTTCCTCCGCATCAGGCCCCACTTCGGCCTATGGCTGAAAACCTTCAATGTCAAACCGAAGGTGGTGGGCGGCCAGCAAGCAGAGTGCGGAGGTGCCATGGTGGGCAAGATGCCTAATGTCACCTGTCTTGAGGGCACCTACGTGGATACCATTAAGGGGTGGCAATCGGGGTGGTTCTACATCACCGAGCCGCGCGACTCCAACTGGGTGGCGGCCCCCAAATTTCGATCCGGAATCCCCACGCGGCTCACCTCCTAGAAAAAGAAGGGCCTGTCCTGGGGTTCTTCGGTAGAGCTGACCGGACTCCAGACCTGCATCCAGAACACGACGAACAAGAAAATCAAGCTCGTCAACGTGGTCCAGGTTATGCTCTTCCGCTGGATCCTTCCGTGTCAACGACGGGCATTTGTTTTGTGGGAGTTCGACTCGGCCAAGCACCAGACGCTGCGAGAGCTCTACGACATGACGCACGAGGACGTTTAGAGGGTGCTGTGCAAGAGCGCTGAGATGCCTCCCTCCCTTACCGAGGACCGCAGACTCATTGCAAAGCGCCGCGCCCATTCGGTAGGCTTTTATTCTCTCAGGGTATTTATTTGCCCCGGTTTATGTGCTGGATCTAAGCTTTCATGTCATTAACAGGACTGGATAGAGACAGCGAAGCAGCTTGATTGTCCAGCACCCCTGCCCGAAGATCCTGCAGACGCTCTTCTATCGAAGATACTGACTTCGACACCTTACGAGGTGCTGGCAAAGAAGGCCACGCGGACCCGAAAGGGTCTCCGGCGCAAGGTTATATCGGACTCATCGTCCGGTGACTCCGACGCGCACTCGTCCCACGGAAACGAGGAGGAGGAGAAAAGTTCTCCCCCCCTCCCACCGGGGGAGACAAGAAAAGGAAGGCCGAGCCATCCAGGGAGGCCAAAGGGTCCAAGAAGGGAAAGACCCTCCCTCCGGATTGTGCCACGACGGCTGCCGACAGCGGCGACGAGTGGCTACCCAAGGACAAGCCCCTGGCGAAATTGTAAGTGTCCGGACACCATAGTACTTCATGGTATGTTTTATTGTACTGCCTTTCCTCATGCCGAACATGATTATGCAGTCCATCCCGAGCTCATCTCGACGTACCCTCGTCGAGAGGCTCTTTGGACTCGTCGGATATGAACAACAGTTCTCCCCCGACCGCTTCCACCCCTCGCCCTATAGACAATGCCGAGATGTTGTCTCAAAAGGCACCGAGCCAAGGGGAGGTGGTCTTGGGAGCACCTTGCGGCGACTTCCCGGACCCTGGGTACCAAGGGAGCGAGGCTCCTTCGGGCTTCGAGTTCGGGCCCCAGCCGAACACTGCGCCGGAACCTCCGATGGTTCCGGACTCCGGCAGGCGGTCCCCCATTAAGGGGGGCCAACCATCCATGCTGGTGTCCTCTGTCCAACCAGAGGCACCGGACACCTAGTTGGAAGCGCTTCGCAGCACTTCCATCGAAGAAGAGCACCTCACTATCATGAGTGCGGTGGTCGAGAAGGTTCAGTCCGCCAAAAATGGACTAACCGAAGCTTGCGCCAGCCTCCTAACAGGCTTTGAGGTAAGCATTCAAAATATAAGAAAATATTACCGCATAGATAGTAGCCCCTGATGCTTTGTTCGGCGTTCGCAAAGAAAAGCCGAATAGAGTATCAAATGATAACTCAGGAGTCTAATTAGATTATGTCTATGTGTATGTGCAGGCTTCACTGCTGGCCGCTGCCGCACGTACTACGGAGGTCTCTGCGTTGAAGCAGGACCTGAAGCGGTCCGAGGATGAGCTCGACCTTACCAAGATGCAGCTCGAAGAGAGCAAAGGTAAGATATACCCCTGTCTATATAGTTAAAAAGAAGTTCGGGTGTAAAGTAATGGGATCATCATGAATTTGTTAGGGGTCACGACCGAGGTGGAGACCCTGAGGAAGGCGTTGTCCAAGGCCGAAGACAAAGCGGCCAAATAACGCATTGAACGGGAGAAGCAAGAAGCCTGAGTAGGCGAGGTGCAGCAAGAGCTCGAGGCTCTTTCCAAAAAGCACGAGTCTTGGAGCTTGACTCTAAGACGCGAGAGTCCGAGCTCGCGCAGGCGCTTGAAAGCGTCCGGAGTGCCAAGGCCGAAGCCCACAAGGCCCTCCAGGAGATTGACGCGGTGAAGAAGATAGTAGAGGGTAAGGCATTCTTTATGCAAGGCAAGCACATGAAGGAGACTTTCCTTTTTCTTACTCGAGTTCGGAGCTCTCCAGGAGCATTTGCAGATCTTCCCCGCAGTGTACTGGATGCCGTGGAGTTTTACCGGGCTGAGGAGGGGAGCTCAATGGAGAAGTTGTTCTGGTCTCAGTATACTGGGACCGAACACCCCGTGCCCTTGAGCGACCAGCTGAAGCAGTTGGTCGAACTTCACAAGGCGGCCGAACAGGCCATGAGGGGCCTTATAGTCCGGATGTAGCCTAGAGAGCCCCTGTTCGGCAGCTACTTCGGTCTGGTGAGGCGGCTTGTGGAAGCCTGCCCACGTCTTGAAGTCATCAAGCGGTCAGTCTGCATCGAAGGTGCATGCAGGGCTTTTGCCCGCATGAAGGTGCACTGGGCGAAGCTGGACGCCGTGAAGCTGGTGAAGGAGGGGCTGCCGGAGGGCAAGGAGCATCGCTGCTCTGAGAATCACTATGAGAGCATCCGGAAGGGTTCCCGCTTAGTGGCAGATGAGTGTGCCAAGGATGTAATTTTTGAATGAACATGCCCATGTGATCCTATAATATGAAACGTGTTCTTTTGCGCCACGCGACGCTTTCTTAATTTAAAATATTACCTTCTGTGCGGCCATTTATAAAATCTGAGAGTTGGCCAGTTGTCGGCTTCTACCCCCATGTAACTAGTACTGGGGTGTTCGGGGTAAATCTGAACACTCTTTACCCCAATTCTGGGTCCTTCAAGGGAGGTGTTCAGCGCAACGAACTAGGCAATCGGACTATAATGCTTTATCACTCTCACTTAGCCATAGAAGTCTATGATTTTAAACTTTTGGCGAAGCCCCTGGTATTCGGAGGGCCGAATTTGGGGCGCTATACACGCCTAAGCCGGACAAGGCCGACTCCTCGCCCGAAGCAGAAAAAGTCTTTAAGGACTTGAGACCTCTCAAAAGCGACCAGTCTCTCACCTTATCATGACACTCAGTTTTTGGCTTTCTCTACTGAGATGCTCGTATGGAAGAACCGGGACACAATCGCAGTAGTTCTCCCACCGCTACCTTAGCCGATATAGAAGAACGTAAGGTACCAAAGCATGGGAGCCGAGCAACAAAACATTTGAGCAAAGACATGATTCGGAGTTGATGCATATAATGCTATAAGTTCGGGGTGCTGCACTGTCGAAGGTGTTTGGACTTCTTGCACCGTATTATGGGGTAAACGAGAGCCCCTGGCGTACTGATCGTACCCGAACGTGCGGGTGCGGATTGTCGTAAGTGGACATATAAGAGAAAGAGAAAAACTTAAATAATGCAATGACAGATTAATGATATGCATTGTTATTTGAATAATACGTTGAAGCCTATTGGTAAAAGTAGTGCAATAAGCATAAAGTAGGACAATTCGAAATGTCATGTCCCAGGTCAAGCTATGCATAAATAGTGAAAAGCGGGTATATCAAGTATTACTAGAGACCACCTGGCGGTTCCCGTGTTCATCTTAGCTTCTTGCCGCCTTGGTTGTTGCTTTCGGAATGTGTCCGGCAATCGTACTACCGGAAAGGGCTTCCAAAGAGTTAGACCCTGAAAGAGAAAAGGACCGTTAAAGGTATACAACCCCTAGTGTGGTTAAGCCATAATGCAGGGCGTGTCCTAATTGTGCCCCTGCCTGTGTCCATGGTATTTTCAATGCGTAGTTATGTACGCACGGCACGGAATTTGTCGCTTCACTGGGACTGGGACTGGGGCCGGATTTCTAGGCGAGCTCTGATCGTGCCAGGCGATCTTGTTGCAGCTTGTTCCGGACTGCCTTGAAGGTGTCCGGGGGCTGTGACACCGAATGAGTGGTCTGCCTGAATAGGCTGCTTTGTGCCTCTGCTGCAAGGGCCGCAGTGTGCTATTCCGTACGGAGCGAGCGTTCTGTGTTTCCATTTACTGTTATGACCCCGCGAGGTCCTGACATCTTGAGCTTGAGGTACGCGTAATGCAGCACTGCATTCAATTTTGCAAATGCTGTCCGTCCGAGCAGTGCATGATAGCCACTGTGAAACGGGACAATGTTGAAGATTAACTCTTCGCTTCGGAAGTTATCCGGTGATCCAAAGACCACTTCCAGTGTGATTCAGCCTGTGCATTGGGCCTCTACACCTGGGATGACGCCTTTAAAGGTGGTTTTGCAGGGTTTGATCCTCGAGGGATCGATACCCATTTTTTGCACTGTATCCTGATAAAGCAGGTTTAGGTTGCTGCCACCGTCCATAAGGACTCGGGTGAGGTGAAATCCATCAATGATGGGGTCTAGGACCAGTGCGGCAGATCCGCCATGACGGATGCTAGTGGGGTGGTCCCTGCGATCGAAGGTGATCGGACAAGCAGACCATGGGTTGAAATTTGCGGCGACGGGCTCCATCGCATAGACGTCCCTTAGTGCACACTTCCGCTCCCTCTTGGGAATGTGGGTTGCGTATATCATGTTCACCGTCTTCACTTGAGGGGGAAACCCCTTCTGTCCTCCTGTGTTCGGTGGCCGGGGCTCCTCCTCATCATGGCTATGCAGCGGCTTGTCCTTGTTCTCGGCAATGCCTGCTTGAACACCCAGCATTCTCTGTTGGTGTGATTGGCTGGCTTGTCGGGGGTGCCGTGGATTTGACACGAGTGATCTAGTATGCGATCCAAACTGGATGGAGCCAGAGTATTTCTTTTAAATGGCTTTTTTCGCTGACCGGATCTAGATCCTCTGAATCCGGCATTAACTACTGTATCTTCGGTGTTATCGCCGTTATTGCGGCGCTTTGGTCTATTACGACGCTGCCTACCGTTAACATCTTTGGTATCCAAGGTATCCAGATTCCTCGATGTGTTGTAGCTGCGAGCCAGCTAGCTGTCCTCGCCCGCGCAAAAGCGGGTCATGAGTGTCGTGAGGGCTGCCATAGATTTCGGCTTCTCTTGGACGAGGTGGCGGGCGAGCCACTCGTCGCGGATGTTATGCTTGAATGCCGCTAGGTCCTCTGCATCCGGACAGTCTACAATTTGATTTCTCTTAGTCAGGAACTGTGTCCAGAATTGTCTGGCCGATTCCCCTGGCTACTGGGTTATGTGGCTCAGGTCATCAGCATCCGGTGGCCGCACATAAGTGCCCTGGAAGTTGTCAAGAAATGTGTCTTCCAGATCCTCCCAACTGCCGACGGAATCTACTGGCAAGCTACTCAGCCAATGCCGAGCTGGTCCTTTGAGTTTTACTGGGAGGTACTTGATGGCATGTAGATCATCACCGCGAGCCATGTGGATGTGAAGGAGGAAATCCGCAATCAGCGGGATCTATTGTGCCATCGTATGATTTGATATTTATAGGTTTGAAACCTCCGGGAATTCATGATTCATAACTTCATCAATGAAGCATAGGGGGTGTGCGGCACCTCTGTGCCGGGCTATATCCCGAGGTAGTTCATATGAGTTTTGTCTGCTGTATTCGGCCCGGCCGGATTTACTCTTGGTGTATCCGATGCGACGATCATCGTCCCGTGTGGGTGCACATGCCCATGTCCCGTATATTGACCTTGCAATTTTTGCCTTACTGTCCAAGATATCTCACAGGCCCTCTGTGTTGCCCGGGACCTTAGTATTGTTGACTGAGTGGCGACGGGGTGCAGTCTGAACTTTAGGCTGAAACGCCTCCCTGGCTCGGCCGCGTAGTGGCCCGTCAGCCATATCATACACTGCTGAATGAGGTTTCAATGCTTCCTCCTGGAGGTGAGGTTGCAACCTGCGTTTTGGGTAACTCTTGGACGGGCGCTCGAGTTCATGCTCCTTGGCCGCAAGGACTTCGGTCCACCTGTCTGCTAGCAAGTCTTGATCAGCTTGAAGATGTTGCTGTTTCTTCTTTAGGCTATTTGCCGTGGCCATAAGCCAGCGCTTGAAGCGCTCTTGCTCGACGGGGTCCTCAGGTATGATAAACTCGTCGTCGCCGAGGCTCTCCTCGTCTTCGGAGAGAGGCATGTAATTGTCCTCCTTCGGTTCTCCATCTGCTGCCTGCTCTGGAGGGCTAGCTTGTTAGTCCTCTAGCTCTACACCGTGCTGGAGGAGATTGTTGTTGTCTTCGGTGCTATCCGGAGTGTTATTATCTCCTATGTCGGTATCACTGCTCTTGCTGTGGCGGGACTTACAGCGGCGCCACTGACGTCTGTGCTTGGGTTGCTTCTTGGAGGGGTCATCCTCTGCTGTCTCGTCGCCATTGCCTTCTTTGGAGGTGTCCACCATGTATATATCATATGATGAGGTGGCGGTCCAGCGCCTAGAGGGCGGTGGTTCCTGTTCGTCTCCGGCTTCGTCGTCCATACCGTTGAAGTCTTCAGAGTGGAAGTCGAGCATGTCCATTAAGTCGTCGACATTGGCTACTAAGTGGGTGTTGGGTGGGCAGCGAATTTCTTCATCGTCCGCATCCCATTCTAGCCGGACATAGTTCGGCCAGGGTTCTCCTAACAAGGAGAGAGACCTTAATGAATTTAGCACATCTCCTAAAGGTGAGTGCTGAAAGATATCCGCGGAGGTGAACTCCATGATCGGCGCCCAGTCGGACTCGACGGGCACGGATGTGAGCGGCTCGGAGTCCATGGCCGGAGATGAATCCAGTGGTTCGGCGACTCGGCTCTCATAAGGGGTGAAGTCAGTATCTGGCTCTATCGCCACTTAGAGTGCGGCCTCCATGGCGGGGTCTATCCCTCCACTCTTGAATGGCCTGATTTGCTCCGGATTAAAGGCCGGAGTAGCGGCAGATGCGATCTCCGGAACACTGTCCGACGACAGAGTTACGTCTTCATCGTCGCGACTGTGCGGCGCGTCCGGCATGGGATCGAATCTGTCGAATATGAAGTGTCCGCGGATGTCGGCCGTGTAGTTCATGTTTCCAAATCTGACCTGATGGCCAGGGGCGTAGCTTTTGATTTGCTCCAGATGGCCAAGCGAATTGGCCCGCAGTGCGAAACCGCCGAATACGAAGATCTTTCCGAGGAGGAAAGCCTCACCCTGGACCGCATTGCTAGCAATGATCGAAGGAGCCATCAAGCCTTATGGTGACGACAGAGTGGAACTCTCAAAGAAAGCACCAATGTCGGTGTCAAAACCGGCGGATCTCGGGTAGGGGGTCCCGAACTGTGCGTCTAAGGCGGATGGTAACAGGAGGCGGGGGACACGATGTTTACCAAGGTTCGGGCCCTCTCGATGGAGGTAATACCCTACGTCCTGCTTGATTGTTCTTGATGATATGAGTATTACAAGAGTTGATCTACCACGAGATCAAAGAGGCTAAACCCTAGAAGCTAGCCTATGGTATGATTGTATGTTGTCCTACGGACGAAAACCCTCCGGTTTATATAGACACCGGAGGGGGCTAGGGTTACACAAGGTCGGTAACAAAGGAGGAGATATACATATCCGTATTGCCTAGCTTGCCTTCCACGCCAAGTAGAGTCCCATCCGGACACGGGACGAAGTCTTCAATCTTATATCGTCATAGCTCAACAGTCCGACAGAAGGATATAGTCCGGTTGTCCGGAGACCCCCTAATCCAGGACTCCCTCATGACTCGTCGTGGCACACGACATTGTACATGTACCAGACTGGATGCACAGACGTATGTGCCAAGAGGGAACGTTCCCGTGGCCCGACGAGGACGTCGATTCCTCTGAGTGGGGGTGTATGTGATAGCCTGGCTTAATAGGGATGATAGACTACTCATATAAATAAGGAACTCCTTCTTTTCCAGGATCCCATTCAGACAGAACTCCAAAGTTAAGCGTGTAGTTTTAGGATGGGTGACCGACCGGGAAGTTGCTCCCGGGTGCGCACGAGTGAGGACAAAATGCGTAGAAAATACTAGTATTGATCTGTGGGGCCAGTCTTGATCCCGCTAGGAGTAATGACCACCGGCAGGTGTGTCCGGGGCGTTACAAGTAAGCACTTATATTTAAAGATGTGATATTAGCTTGAATCAAACCATGTAATGCTATGATATTAGCTTGTATCGAACCATGTTATGTTCATTGTCGTTTTATGTACTATGCTATGAGTGATGAACCTTTATGGGTTGAGTAATGCACCTATATATTGAGCCTTTTATGGTATTATGGTATCATGTTGACTTTATGAGATTTGGTTGGTTTGGTATCAAACTGAGGGGGAGCTCTCCTCGTGCTTATTTTATTTATGCACATGTTTATGGGGAGCTCCATAACAAATCCTTTCGATATTCAAAAGTTTTTTGTTTAAATATTGGGAAGTGCATGTATGTTGTCATCAACTACCAAAAAGGGGGAGATTGAAAGTGCAATCATGCCCTAAATCTTATTTTTGATGTTGATGACAACATGCACATAGGGGACTAATCATGTTTATCAAGTATATCTCAGGATTAAGTCTCAGGATTAAGTGTGGTTCATGACTACGGACAAATATATATCACTCAAGAGTGGAGATACAAGACAATAGCTTTGGCGCTTTTTTGGTTTGATCTTGAGTATAGGGATCCCGCACTATTAAGAGGTGATCGTCGGATTTCGTGAAAGACTTGCTCAAAACCCACAAAGTATCGTCTCACAACATCTCTGTATCATCTGTAGTACTTCCACTACTTCGTGCAAAAAGTCTGTTGTGAACCTGAGCTAGTGTGTACCCTGATTGTCACCGGACGTTCGACCCATCAGAGCCTACCGGGCATTTGGCACTCCCCGGATATCCGGCGCATCTTCACAGAAAGAAAATAGTGGAAATCCGGTCCTCTCCGGACGACCGGACACTGGACGTTCGTCTTTCTCCGGAAATTCGGTACATCCTAACAGAACACTTTTAGTGGATTTCTGGTCCTCACAGGACGACTGGTCATCGGTCGTCTGACACTTTTCGGACGTTCGGTGGCTATGTGTCTCGTGCTGCTTCCAGGCCTGGTGGATTCCCAGCAACCGGACGACCGTCGGCCTATTCGAGTGTCCAGTCCAATCTGTACCACCGGACGTCCGGTATTATCTGGACGCCCGACAACTTTAGTACGTTAAGTGGCTCAATGGTCAGTTATTACACTACTACTATATATAGCCTTCTCCCTCTACGGGATAAGGTTGGCCATTCACTTGGAGCTTTCCAAGAACACATTTCACTCTCTCTCTCTCTCTCCTGATCCCCTACAACAAATCCTAGATCCCCACGGGATTTGGGAACATTTGAGAGAAGTTCTCCAATCAAGTGATAGATCCACTCCTTCGCCTTCTTCTCACTGATGGAATTTGTGATTTGAGCATGTTCCTGAGCTTTTCCCGTCATTCTTGTTACTCTTGGAGGTTGGAGACTGCTAGGCGGTAGGAGTCATTCGTAGAGGAATCGATAATTGTGATTACCCTTGGAAAGTATGTGAGGGTTTGGAGATCACCCCAAGGTCTACCACTAGTGGTTGAGAAACGCCTTCGTGGTGTTGTCTCAAAGGAGAATAGGGTGAGCCTTCGTGGCGTTGGTGTGCCTTCGTGGTAACATCCACCTCTCTAATGGTGACGTAGCTTCCCTCCAAGGAAGTGAACATTGGCATACATGCTCGTCTCTCGGAGTTGCAGTTATTCCTAACCCTAACTCTCTACTTGTGGTTACTTGTCTCTTAGTCCTTACTTATATCATATTGTGCTTGCTTACTCACATAGTTGTGTTACTTGTTTACCTTGCTTAGCTATTAGCATCATACTTGCAATTGTTAGGATCACTTTCATATTCCGCATTATTGCCTACAATTGCTAATTAATAATTAAAATTTGTAAGTGTACCTATTCACCCCCCCTCTAGGTCCATCTCGATCCTTTCAATCTAACCCACCCAAAAAACTATCTAACCCAAGAGGTGCTAATTGGAGCTAGTTCTCCTAGTGCATTTATTGTCAATCTAACCCTGTCATCCAAACACCTCTTTGGATGGAGTTAGTTCAGGGTTAGTCATGAGCTAGAAACTAACTCTAACCACTAGCTAAGTTCAGTATCCAAACAGGGTTGTCTTCTTCTTGTTGTTGTTGTTGTTGTTGCTGCTGCTCTTCTACGTATATCTAGACATCATCAGAACATTAAGGTAACACTCTTCCTTGTTGCTATCTACCCTAGGATTGCAAATTTAGACATTAAGTATAGTGCATGTCGGTATGTAGCCTTAGATATATTACATATGGCCCTAGTTAACCTAATGATAAATGGGTTACAGATATTCAGTTAAAAGTCCGATTCAGTGATTAGTCCCTTATCAGCCCCCCCAGACTATATGGGACCAGCTACCGATATCCTGAACAGTAAGTATATATAAGCAATGGGATGAAACTAACCTCGATGGAAAACAGCAGTCCTTCACAAAATTGTCCTGTGTAGGTACATCGAGAGCCATATTAAGCACAACAGGCTAAACATCAACCAAAATTATCCATGGCAGACAAAATAATCTCCAAAAGATAGCTTCAGTGTGCAGGTTTAAGCATGCATGCTAGTTAAGCAAAACAAGTGGAAAGGTGTGTTAACTGCATGATACGTCCATTTTGCATCATGCTTTTATATCAATATTTATTGCATTATGGGCTGTTATTACACATTATGTCACAATACTTATGCCTATTCTCTCTTATTTTACAAGGTTTACATAAAGAGGGAGAATGCCAGCAGCTGGGATTCTGGGCTGGAAAAGGAGCAAATATTAGAGACCTATTATCCACAGCTCAAAAGTCCTGAAACTCCATGGACGACGTTTCCCAAATATATAAAAAATACTGAGATCAAGAACTTCACAAGGGGGGCCACATCCTGCCCACGAGGGTGGGGGGCGCGCCCTACCCCCTGGGCGCGTCCCCCTACCTCGTGGGCCCCCTGGTGGCCCTCCGGTGGCCATCTTCTGCTATATGCAGTCTTTTGATGGGAAAAAAATAAGAAGCCATCTTCTCGGACGAAACTCCGCCGCCACGAGGGGGAACCAATCTAGGGCTCTGGCAGAGCTGTTCTGCCGGGGAAACTTCCCTCCCAGAGGGGGAAATCATCGCCATCGTCATCACCAACGCTCCTCTCATCAGGAGAGGGCAATCTCCATCAACATCTTTATCAGCACCATCTCCTCTCAAAACCCTAGTTCATCTCTTGTATCCAATTCTTGTCTTCAAGTCCGGGATTGGTGCTAGTAGGTTGCTAGTAGTGTTAATTACTCCTTGTAGTTGATGCTAGTTGGTTTAATTGGTGGAAGATCATATGTTCAGATCCTATATGCATATTAATACCCCTCTGATTATGAACATGTTTATGCTTTGTGAGTAGTTACTTTTGTTCCTGAGGACATGGGAGAAGTCTTGCTATTAGTAGTCATGTGAATTTGGTATTCGTTTGATATTTTGATGAGATGTATGCTGTCTCTCCTCTAGTGGTGTTATTTGAACGTCGACTACATGACAATTCACCATTGTTTGGGCCTAGAGGAAGGCATTGGGGAGTAATAAGTAGATGATGGGTTGCTAGAGTGACAGAAGCTTAAACCCTAGTTTATGCGTTGCTTCGTAAGGGGCTGATTTGGATCCATATGTTTCATGCTATGGTTAGGTTTACCTTAATACTTTTGTTGTAGTTGCGGATGCTTGCAATAGAGGTTAATCATAAGGGATGCTTGTCCAAGTAAGGGCAGTACCCAAGCACCAGTCCACCCACCTATGAAATTATCAAAGTACCGAACGCGAATCATATGAGCGTGATGAAAACTAGCTTGACGATATTCCCATGTGTCCTCGGGAACGCTTTTCTCTATATAAGAGTTTGTCCAGGCTTGTCCTTTGCTACAAAAAGGATTGGGCCACCTTCCTGCACTTTATTTACTTTTGTTACTTGTTGCTCGTTACAAATTATCCTATCACAAAACTATCTGTTACCACTTATTTCAGTACTTGCAGAGAATACCTTGTTGGAAACCGCTTATCATTTCCTTCTGCTCCTCGTTGGGTTCGACACTCTTACATATCGAAAGGACTATGATAGATCCCCTAGACTCGTGGGTCATCATGACACTTTTCTGGCGCTGTTGCCGGGGAGTGAAGCGCCTTTGGTAGGTGGAATTTGGTAAGGAAAAATTTATATAGTGTGCTGAAATTTACTATCACTTGTTACTATGGAAAATAATCCTCTGAGGGGCTTGTTAGGGGTATCTTCACCCCGCCAAGTAGAGCAAAGAGTTGCTCCTCAACCTACTCAACCTACTGAAAATGAAAATGTCTGCTTTGAAATTCCTTCGGGTATGATAGAAAAACTGCTAGCTAATCCCTTTTTAGGAGATGGAACATGACATCCTGATGAGCATCTAATATATGTGGATGAAGTTTGTGGACTATTTAAGCTTGTAGGTGTACCCAGAGATGTTGTTAAGAAGAAGTTCCTCCCTTTATCTTTGAAGGGAGACGCATCGACATGGTATAGGCTATGTGATGATATGGGGTCTTGGAATTACAAACGATTGAAATTGGAATTCATCAGAAGTTTATCCTATGCATCTTGTTCATCGTGATCGCACTTACATATATAATTTTTGGCCTCGCGAAGGAGAAAGCATCGCTCAAGCTTGGGGGAGGATTAAATCAATGTTATATTCATGGCCCAATCATGAGCTCTCGAGAAAAATGATTATTCAAAATTTCTATGCTCGGCTTTCTGATAACAATCGCACCATCCTTGATACTTCTTATGCTGGTTCTTTTATGATGAAGACTATTGAATTCAAATGGGATTTATTGGAAAGAATTAAACACAACTCTGAAGATTGGGACGTCGACAAAGGTAAGGAGTCAGGTATAACACCTAGTTTTGATTGTGTTAAATCTTTTATCGATACCGATATTTTTCGTAAATTTAGCACTAAATATGGACTTGACTTTGAGATACTAGCTTCTTTCTGTGAATCTTTTGCTACTTATGTTGATCTCCCCAAGGAGAAGTGGTTTAAATATCATCCTCCCATAGAAGTAAAAGTAGCTACACCTATTAAAGTTGAAGAAAAGATTGTCACTTATAATGATCCTATTGTTCCTACTTCTTATGTTGAGAAACCACCTTTCCTTGTTAGGATAAAGGATCATGCTAAAGCTTCAACTGTAGTTCGTAAAAGCAATATTAAAACATATACACCTCCTGAGCAAGTTAAATTTGAACCTAATATTGCTATTATTAAAGATCTCTTGTCTGATAATATTGATGGGCATGTTATTTATTTCTATGATGAAACTGCTAGAATTGCTAAACCCTGTGCTAAAGATAAACCTAGACCTGTGGTAGGCATGCCTGTTATTTCTGTTAAAATAGGAGATCATTGTTATAATGGCTTATGTGATATGGGTGCTAGTGCTAGTGCAATACCTTATTCCTTATACAAAGAAGTTATGCATGATATTGCACCTGCTGAGATGGAAGATATTGATGTCACAATTAAACTTGCCAATAGAGATACTATTTCACCAATGGGAATTGTTAGAGATATTGAAGTCTTATGTGGGAAAACTTAATATCCTGTTGATTTTCTTGTTCTTGGTTCCCCACAAGATAGCTTTTTCCCCATTATATTTGGTAGACCCTTCTTGAACACTGTTAATGCTACCATAGATTGCAAAAGAGTTGTTGTTACTATCGGTCTAGATGATATGACTCATGAATTTAATTTCTCTAAATTTAGTAGACAACACCGTGAAGAAGAATTACCTAGTAAGGATGAAATTATTGGTCTTGCTTCTATTGCCGTACCTCCTAGTGATCCTTTAGAACATTATTTGCTAGACCATGAAAATGATATGTTTATGAATGAAAGAAGGGAATTAGATGAGGTATTGTTTAAACAGGAACCTATTCTGAAAAATAATTTACCTCTTGAAATCCTAGGGGATCCTCCTCCACCCAAGGGTGATCCCGTGTTTGAGCTTAAACCGTTACCTGATACTCTTAAATATGCTTATCTTGATGAGAAAAAGATATATCCTATTATTATTAGTGCTAACCTTTCAGAGCATGAGGAAGAGAGATTATTGAAAACTCTGAAGAAGCATCGTGCTGCTATTGGGTATACTCTTGATGATCTTAAGGGCATTAGTCCCACTCTATGTCAACAAAATTAATTTGGAAGAAGATGCTAAGCCAGTCCGTGATAATCAACGACGCCTGAATCCTAAAATGAAAGAAGTGGTAAGAAAGGAAATACTAAAGCTCCTTGAGGCAGGTATAATCTATCATGTTGCTGATAGTCAGTGGGTAAGTCCTGTCCATTGTGTCCCTAAGAAGGGAGGTATTACCGTCGTTCCTAATGATAAAGATGAATCGATTCCTCAAAGAATTATTACAGGTTATAGGATGGTAATTGATTTCCGCAAATTAAATAAGGCTACTAAAAAGGATCATAACCCCTTACCTTTTATCGATCAAATGCTAGAAAGACTATCCAAACATACACATTTTTTGCTTTCTAGATGGTTATTCTGGTTTCTCTCAAATACCTGTGTCAGCCAAAGATCAATCAAAGACTACTTTTACATGCCCTTTTGGTACTTTTGCTTATAGGCGTATGCCTTCTGGTTTATCTAATGCACCTACTACCTTTCAAAGATGCATGATGGCTATATTCTCCGACTTTTGCGAAAATATTTGTGAGCTTTTCATGGACGATTTTTCCGTCTATGGATCTTCTTTTGATGATTGCTTAAGCAACCTTGATCGAGTTTTGCAGAGATGCGAAGAAACTAATCTTGTCTTGAATTGGGAAAAGTGCCATTTTATGGTCAATGAAGGTATTGTCTTGGGGCATAAAGTTTCTGAAAGAGGTATTGAAGTTGATAAAGCCAAGGTTGATGCTATTGAAAAGATGCCATGTCCCAAGGACATCAAAGGTATAAGAAGTTTCCTTGGTCATGCTGGATTTTATAGGAGGTTCATTAAGGACTTCTCAAAAATTTCTCGGCCTCTGACTAATTTATTACAAAAAGATATACCATTTGTTTTTGATGATGATTGTGTAGAAGCATTTGAAATACTTAAGAAAGCATTGATTTCTGCACCTATTGTTCAGCCACCTGATTGGAATTTACCCTTTGAAATTATGTGTGATGCTAGTGATTATGCTGTAGGTGCTGTTCTAGGACAAAGAGTTGATAAGAAATTAAATTTTATTCAATATGCTAGTAAAACCCTAGACAATGCTCAAAGAAATTATGCTACCACTGAAAAAGAATTCTTAGCAATTGTATTTGCTTGTGATAAGTTCATACCTTATATTGTTGATTCTAAAGTAACTATTCACACTGATCACGCTGCTATCAAATATCTCATGGAAAAGAAAGATGCTAAACCTAGACTTATTAGATGGGTTCTCTCGCTACAAGAATTTGACTTACATATTGTTGATAGAAAGGGAGCTGAGAACCCTGTTGCAGACAACTTGTCTAGGTTAGAAAATGTGCTTGATGACCCACTTCCTATTGATGATAGCTTTCTTGATGAGCAATTAAATGTCATAAATGCTTCTCATACTGCTCCATGGTATGCTGATTGTGCTAATTACATTGTTGCTAAGTTTATACCACCTAGTTTCACATACCAGCAAAAGAAAAAGTTCTTCTATGATTTGAGGCATTACTTTTGGGATGACCCACATCTTTATAAAGAAGGAGTAGATGGTGTTATTAGACGTTGTGTACCTGAGCATGAACAGGAACAGATCCTACGCAAGTGTCACTCCGAAGCTTATGGAGGACACCATGCTGGAGATAGAACTGCACATAAGGTATTGCAATCTGGCTTTTATTGGCCTACTCTCTTCAAGGATGCCCGTAAGTTCGCCTTGTCTTGTGATGAATGTCAAAGAATTGGTAATATTAGTAGATGTCAAGAAATGGCTATGAACAATTCACTCATTATTGAACCATTTGATGCTTGGGGCTTTGACTATATGGGACCCTTCCTTCCTCTAATGGATATACACATATTTTAGTTGTTGTTGATTACGTTACTAAGTGGGTAGAAGCTATTCCAACTAGTAGTGCTGATCATAACACTTAAATGGTTAAAGAAGTTATTTTTCCAAGATTTGGAGTCCCTAGATATTTAATGACTGATGGTGGTTCACATTTTATTCATGGTGCTTTCCGTAAAATTCTTGCTAAATATGATGTTAATCATAGAATTGCATCTCCTTATCACCCACAGTATAGTGGTCAAGTAGAATTGAGTAATAGAGAGCTCAAATTAATTTTGCAAAAGACTGTTAATAGATCTAGAAAGAATTGGTCCAAGAAACTTGATGATGCATTATGGGCCTATAGAACTGCATATAAAAATCCTATGGGTATGTCTCCGTATAAAATGGTTTATGGAAAAGCATGTCACTTACCTCTCGAACTAGAACACAAGGCATATTGGGCCATTAAAGAACTCAATTATGATTTCAAACTTGCCGGTGAGAAGAGGTTATTTGATATTAGCTCACTTGATGAATGGAGAACCCAAGCCTATGAAAATGCCAAGTTGTTTAAAGAAAAAGTTAAAAGATGGCATGACAAAAGGATACAAAAGCGTGAGTTAATGTAGGTGATTATGTATTGCTATACAACTCCTGTTTAAGATTTTTTGCAGGAAAACTTCTCTCTAAATGGGAAGGTCCTTACGTTATCGAGGAGGTCTATCGTTTCGGTGCTATAAAAATCAACAACTTTGAAGGCACAAATCCGAAGGTGGTGAACGGTCAAAGAATTAAACATTATATCTCAGGTAATCCCATAAATGTTGAAACCAATGTTATTGAAACTGTATCCCTGGAGGAATACATAAGGGACACTTTCCGGAACGTTTCAGACTCCGGAAAGGAATTGGTATATGGTACGGTAAGTAAACTGACTCCAAAACAGTTTTTAAGGCAATATTTCTCCGTTTTGAAATATTTAGAAAAATAGAAAAATAAGTAGCAGTCCAGGAAGGACACGAGGGCTCCATGAGGGTGGAGGGCACGCCCTACCCCCCTGGGCGCCCCCCCCCTATCTCGTGGGCACCTCGTGTGCTCTCCGGAGTCCATTTTCGTACACGACACATATTTTGGTCGGTAAAAAATTATTATATAATCTCCCGGGGGTTTTTGGCTCCGATATCATGCAAAAATCTCGTGTCTTTGTTTCGAGCTATTTTCTGGCAGGGTTGTCAAGGCCAGGCACTATGTCGTCTCCCTCCTCCTGCAACCATGAGGTCAACGATGCTTGGCTAATGAAGATAGAGCTGAAGAGAGAAGAACCCATGGAGATCAGCAAGGATCAAGAGATCAAGAAGGCAATGGAGGACCAAGTACCGACAATAGCAGACATCCTTCAACTTGATCACAATATTCTTACCCCAACTATGATCGAAGCTTTCAAGATGATTGAGTTAGCTCGTATACAAAATAAGTATCTCATACATGAAAATATTTTGTTGAAGGAGCATATCATTGCACTCAAAGGCATTATCCGCAAGTTAGAAGACCTCCTACGCTGATGTGTGACTATCCATCATCAACAACTCCACCTTCTTCACCAACAAATAAGAACTGAGCATCCTGTATGGGCACTCCCCTTGGCAACTGCCAAGCTTGGGGGAGTGCCTCGGTATCGTATCACCATCACTTTTATCTTTACCGTTTTTCTTAGTTCGATCCTTTTGGTAATATCTTCATCTACTAGAATAAAAGTTCTTAGTATGAGCTAGTTGTGAGTTTTGCTTTATTATCCTTCTATGTAATCGAGTCCATGAGCTATATATAATAAAGATTAGTGTTGAGTCAAAGGTTTGATTATTTTGCCATGATCCTAAGTGAATAAAAGAAAAGAGAAAGAAATAAAAAGAAACAAAGAGATCATATGGATCTTATGGAGAGTAATGAGCTCACATAGAAAAAGTATGATGAATAAAAGTTGTTGAGAGTTGACAAACATAGTTTTGGTCATCATTGCAATTAATAGGAAGTAATAAAGAAAGAGAGATCTTCACATATAGATATACTATCTTGGACATCTTTTTATGATTGTGAGCACTCATTAAAATATGACATGCTAAAAGAGTTGATGTTGGACAAGGAGGACAACGTAATGGGTTATGTTCTCTTACATCTGAGATAAATTATATTGTCTTGGGTCCTCCAACATGTAGAGCTTGCCTTTCCCCCTCATGCTAGCCAAATTCATCGCACCAAGTAGTGATACTACTTGTGCTTCCAAATACCCTTAAACCAGTCTTGCCATGAGAGTCCACCACACCTACCTATGGATTGAGTAAGATCCTCCAAGTAAGTTGTCATTGGCGCAAGCAATAAAAATTGCTCTCTAAATATGTATGACTTATTAGTGTGGGAGAAAATAAGCTTTATAAGATCGTGTGATATGGAAGAAATAAAAGCGATAGACTGCATAATAAAGGTCCATATCACAAGTGGCAATATAAAGTGATGTTCTTTCGCATTAACATTTTGTGCATCCAACCATAAAAGCGAATGACAACCTCTGCTTCCCTCTACGAAGGGTCTATCTTTTAGTTTTATCTCCTACCTTGCATAAGAGTCATGGTGATCTTCACCCTTCCTTTTTACAGTTTATCCTTTGGCAAGCACAGTATGTTGGAAAGATCCTGGTATATATGGCTAATTGGATGTGAGTGTTCATGAACTATTATTGTTGACATTACCCTTGAGGTAAAACGTTGGGAGGCAAAACTATAAGCCCCTATCTTTCTCTGTGTCTGATTAAAACTCCATACCCATAAGTATTGCGTGAGTGTCAGCAATTGTGAAAGACTATATGATAGTTGAGTATGTGGACTTGATGAAAAGCTCCTATATGTTGACTCTTTCCTATGTTATGATGAATTGCAATTGCTCCAATGACTAATATTATAGTTTGTTAGTTTTCAATGAAGTTTACGATTCATACTTGAAATTGTGATTGAATTATTACTCTAGCATAAGAAATCATATGAGAAGAATTATATAAGTTGCTGTTCTAAGAATGGTCATGATGCCCTCATGTCCGTATTTTATTTTTATCAACACCTCTATCTCTAAACATGTGGGCGTATTTTTCTATTTCGGCTTTTCACTTGAGGACAAGCGTGGTCTAAGATTGGGGGAGTTGATATGTCCATTTTGCATCATGCTTTTATATCAATATTTATTGCATTATGGGCTGTTATTACACATTATGTCACAATACTTATGCCTATTCTCTCTTATTTTACAAGGTTTACATAAAGAGGGAGAATGCCGACAGCTGGGATTCTGGGCTGGAAAAGGAGCAAATATTACAGACCTATTCTACATAGATCCAAAAGTCTTGAAACTCCACGGAAGACGTTTTCCAAATATATAAAAAATACTGAGAGCAAGAACTTCACCAGTGGGGCCACACCCTTCCCACGAGGGTGGGGGCGCGCCCTACCCCATGGGCGTGCCCCCTACCTCATGGGCCCCTGGTGGCCCTCCGATGGCCATCTTCTGCTATATGAAGTCTTTCGATGGAAAAAAAATAAGAAGTCATCTTCTCGGACGAAACTCCGCCGCCACGAGGCAGAACCTTGGCGGAACCAATCTAGGGCTCTGACGGAGCTGTTCTACCGGGGAAACTTCCCTCCCGGAGGGGGAAATCATCGCCATCGTCATCACCAACGCTCCTCTCATCAGGAGAGGGCAATCTCCATCAACATCTTCATCATCACCATCTCCTCTCAAAACCCTAGTTCATCTCTTGTATCCAATTCTTATCTTCAAGTCCGGGATTGGTGCTAGTAGGTTGCTAGTAGTGTTAATTACTCCTTGTAGTTGATGCTAGTTGGTTTAATTAGTGGAAGATCATATGCTCAGATCCTATATGCATATTAATACCCCTCTGATTATGAACATGTTTATGCTTTGTGAGTAGTTACTTTTGTTCCTGAGGACATGGGAGAAGTCTTGCTATTAGTAGTCATGTGAATTTGGTATTCGTTCGATATTTTGATGAGATATATGTTGTCTCTCCTCTAGTGGTGTTATTTGAACGTCGACTACATGACACTTCACCATTGTTTGGGCTTAGAGGAAGGCATTGGGGAGTAATAAGTAGATGATGGGTTGCTAGAGTGACAGAAGCTTAAACCCTAGTTTATGCGTTTCTTTATAAGGGGCTGATTTGGATCCATATATGTTTCATGCTATGGTTAGGTTTACCTTGATACTTTTGTTGCAGTTGCGGATGCTTGTAATAGAGGTTAATCATAAGTGGGATGCTTGTCCAAGTAAGGGCAGTACCCAAGCACCGGTCCACCCACATACCAAATTATCAATGTACCGAACGTGAATCATATGAGCGTGATGAAAACTAGCTTGACGATATTCCCATGTGTCCTCGGGAACGCTTTTCTCTATATAAGAGTTTGTCTAGGCTTTTCCTTTGCTACAAAAAGGATTGGGCCACCTTCCTGCACTTTATTTACTTTTGTTACTTGTTGCTCGTTACAAATTATCCTATCACAAAACTATCTGTTACCACTTATTTCAGTACTTGCAGAGAATACCTTGCTGGAAACCACTTATCATTTCCTTCTACTCCTCATTGGGTTCGACACTCTTACTTATCAAAAGGACTACGATAGATCCCCTATACTTGTGGGTCATCACTGCAACATGCCTAACATTTAAGAACAAGCAAATATAGGCATTCAAACTGGTATTGTGCCGGTCTAAGTACACTGGTTATTGTTAAATAAAAATGGAAGGGCGTAACTACAAGATGCCTCAACCAAATGTAGTCATTCATAGTGGTATTGTTGAAACTGGTATTGATGAAATTGAACTGCACGGTTAATACTTGCACATAGAGGACATCAAGTTGTGAATAACTGGAATAAACAAGGCATACTACAAACAACCAAAGATAGCATTTGAAACTGGACATATGCTAAAAACAAACAACCGAACAATCAAAAAACTTTAAAAGAGGCATATGCTAGGTATAACAGGATTAACATGAAGCAAATATATGCATTCCTATCGGTATGTTTAAAAGTGGATTGATGAAATGTACTGTACAGTAAATAATTGCACATATAGAGCATCACATTGTGAATAACTAAAATAAACAAGGCATACTGCAAACAACCAAATATAGCAATTAAAACTGGACATATTCTCACTAAACTACAAAAGGGACTCGACAAAACAAATCGTGGGTTTCGCCCTATAAAGAGGCACGGCAAAACAAATCATGGGTTTCCTCACTTGTCACAGATGGGCTCATTCCTGTGGCAAGAGCATGGACCCTGGATGTGCTCCATGTTGTCGCTAATGGGCTCCTTCCCCTTGGAAGAGCACGACTGTAGGGTGCCCTCCCTGACGTTGTAGATGGGCTCTTTCCCCTTGGAAGAGCCGGAGAGGGTGCCCTCCTTGTGGTCACCGTTGATGAGGTCTGACTTGGAAGCTGTGGATCCCAAGCCAGCGTCGCAGAACATGTCCTTCAGAAATGATAAAAGGGGCTCGATGGAGATGTAGGATGGAAAATTCTTGACATCGAGCCAGAGGAGATCAGTGGCAGGGCCATGGATGAGATCGATGGTGGTTGAACCCGAGGGGTTGGGGGTGGGCCACTTAACCTGTGACATAGCCTGCCTCAGGTGTCGCTGTCGACGACCTCAATGTCATAGCCGGCGTTCGTGGCATACCCGCATACTCTAGCCCGCTAATTGAGTGCTTGCGGCTAGTAATGGTCGCCAGCTTCCTCGGCCACGTCGAGCGAAGAGACCGTGATACACCTCTTTTGGGCCAGCCGCTCCTCGAGCTCCACGGGAAGCGTAGCCGGGCTTAGGGTGCGACACTCTGGAGTGGGGGATGGGGATGGAGATCTATGGGAAAGGGGCATTTAAAAGGCGTCATCTAAGAAACTCAGGGCGGCCTCGGTATGGATATCGGTGGGTAAGCTACACGGGCAAACCGGCAGATGTTGACAATGGAGGCCTTGCGGCGGTGGCGGCGAGGACCTTGATAGGGTTTCGAGTGAGGGAGGGTGTGTGTGTGCGCACACACACCCGAGGAGGTTTTGGTGTGTGTGTGTGTGTGGAGGGGGGGAGGTGTGTGTGTGTGTGCGGGTACTAAAAAAATTACTACGCGGGAGTCAACCGCGGAGTGAAATGCCAGAGCTATTGAAAATTTGGATGATGGTGCATCGCACACGGTCCGGAGATAACAACCGTGTGTTATGAAATGGAAAAACCCTCGAGGCAGGCAGGTATTTTCGAGAGATGCAGGCGGGATTGAGAAGAAACATCACACACGGCCGAAACATAATAACTGTGTGTTATCAAACAGAAAAAGCTACACGCGGGTAGATATTTTTGAGAGGGGAAGTCTCATGGAGCCCAATGAACTGCACGGATGCGCGTGATAGGGGCACTGGCGTGGAACATGGTTAGTTTGAGTGAACCGTGTCTGTTGCATCATCTGACTTGTCTTATGTTCATAAATTTGGTGAAAAATGACGCGGGAGAGGGTCAGAACACGAACACACTTGCATGTGGGCCAAATTTATGTATGAGAAGGGTGGTTTGATGTTCAAATACCAAATGCAACTTTGATGTGGCACCTATCTTGCAAAGCGCACGGTATTGCTTCCCCACTCGTGTCGGCACGAAGGGAATCCTAAGCTATGAATGCATGCCCCCAACCGAAGTTCACCTAGCAAAGTGCGAAGTAGCAGGCCCCCCCACACACCCAATTTCAGTCGGCAGGCTAGAGAGGCATCTCACCAAGATGGATCGTAAAACGGACCAAGAATAATCCACCTTGGTCGTACAGCCTCTCTCTTGTTGTTGGTCAAAGTGATGGCCATCCATGCAACCCCGGAGATGGGCTAGCTCGCCAATAATCGCGCAAGTAGCTAGTCCCCGAAGACAATCACTGCATGCATGTGGCCCGAACATATGTATGGAGAGGTGCGTTTTTTAATACACAATGGAACAACTTTGATGTGGCACCGTGCTTTCGAACTAGAAATCCCCACACTGAGTGAGGGTTAGGTTGATGATGCATATGTATGTCACACCACAATTCAAGCTGACGACGGGGATTCATGCATGCATAGTATATGCGCTCAAACTTAATTGGGTTTGAATCTGGCCATGACCTATACTACGATAACACGGACCAAAGGAAGAATCCGCCATGGTAACCTGTCTTATTGTCTATCAAGGTGATCATGGATGTCCACGCGGGCCCACGTATATATAGGCTTATCGCCGATAACCACGTGAGGGAGTTTACCGTTCGAGGACAACCACTACATGCATATGTATGGAGGCGATGCGTGCATGCATGTTTGAATACCATTTCAGAACATTGACATGGCGCGTGCAACCAAAATCGTACAGTCCCCACACAGAGCGAGATCGGTTCATGATGTGTCATTGTACTAGCCACTTTGACTTGATGGGAGGGATTCATGCGTACACATGCATGTGCATGTGGTCAAACTGTGTCATGTCATCCCAGAGCATGACCTATATATATATTGTATTACAAACAAAAAATAATCCCCTCCTAAGTCAAATGAACCTCTCTCATTGTTAGGCAAAAAGTAGTGATGGACCAAGCGGGTCCACAGATGGAAAGCATCTACATCGCTGATAACCGCTTAAGTGGGTGCGAGAGGACAACCACCATCGCTTTGCATGTGGGCCAAGCATATGTTGAATACCCAAAATGCACAACTTAGATGTGCCACATGCCTCAAAAATCGTAAAGCCGCCACACAGAGCGAGGTCAATGAAGCGTACTACATATGATGGTCCCCTTCTCCCTCTTCGGCGCATACTATATGCTCCTATCGTAATGTGATAACCCACAAGTATAGGGGATCGCAACAGTTTTTGAGGGTAGAGTATTCAACCCAAATTTATTGATTCGACACAAGGGGAGCCAAAGAATATTCTCAAGTATTAGCAGCTAAGTTGTCAATTCAACCACACCCAGAAACTTAATATCTGCAGCAAAGTGTTTAGTAGCAAAATAATATGATAGTAGTGGTAAAGGTAGCAAAAGGTAACAGTAGTAAAAGTAATGTTTTTGGTATTTTGTAGTGATAATAGCAATAGCAACGGAAAAGTAAATAAGCGGAGAACAATATATGGAAAGCTCGTAGGCAATGGATCAGTGATGGAGAATTATGCCGGATGCGGTTCATCATGTAACAGTCATAACCTAGGGTGACACACAGAACTAGCTCTTGTTCATTGATAAAATGTAGGCATGTATTCGGAATATAGTCATACGTGCTTATGGAAAAGAACTTGCATGACATCTTTTGTCCTACCCTCCTGTGGCAGCGGGGTCCTTACGGAAACTAAGGGATATTAAGGCCTCCTTTTAATAGAGAACAGGAACAAAGCATTAACACATAGTGAATACATGAACTCCTCAAACTACGGTCATCACTTCGGGGTTAACGGATCATAACACATAATAGGTGACTATAGACTTGCAAGATAGGATCAAGAACACTCATATATAGATGAAAACATAATAGGTTCAGATCTGAAATCACGGCACTCGGGCCCTAGTGACAAGCATTAAGCATAGCAAAGTCATAGCAACATCAATCTCAGAACATAGTGGACACTAGGGATCAAACCCTAACAAAACTAACTCGATTACATGATAGATCCCATCCAACCCATCACCGTCCAGCAAGCCTATGATGGAATTACTCACGCACGGCAGTGAGCATCATGAAATTGGTGATGGAGGATGGTTGATGATGACGATGGCGATGGATTCCCCTCTCCGGAGCCCTGAACGGACTCCAGATCAGCCCTCCCAAGAGGTTTTAGGGCTTGGCGGCGGCTCCGTATCATAAAACGTGATGATTTCTTCTCCCTGGTTTTTTTCTCCCCGAAACGCAATATATGGAGTTGGAGTTAGAGTCGGAGAGGCAACAGGGGGCCCACGAGGTAGGGGGGCGCGCCCTAGGGGGGCAGGCGCGCCCCCCACCCTTGTGGAGAGACGGTGGGCCCCCTGGCCTTCATCTTTGGCAGGTATTTTTCTTATTTTCTGAAAAGTGGCTCCGTGAAGTTTCAGGTCATTTCGAGAATGTTTGCCCCTGCACATAAATAACACCATGGTAATTCTACTGAAAACAGCATCAGTCCGGGTTAGTTCCATTCAAATCATGCAAGTTAGAGTCCAAAACAAGGGCAAAAGTGTTTGGAAAAGTACATACGTTGGAGACGTATCAACTCCCCCAAGCTTAAACCTTTGCTTGTCCTCAAGCAATTCAGTTGATAAACTGAAAGTGATAAAGAAAAACTTTTACAAACTCTGTTTGCTCTTGTTGTTGTAAATATGTAAAGCCGGCATTCAAGTTTTCAGCAAAGATTATAACTAACCACATTCACAATAACGCTTAGGTCTCGAGTTTACTCTTATCAATGGCATAATCAACCAGTGAGCAATAATAATAAATCTCGGATGACAACACTTTCTCAAAACAATCATAATATGATATAACAAGATGGTATCTCGCTAGCCCTTTCTGAGACCGCAAAACATAAATGTAGAGCAACTTTAAAGACCAAGGACTGACTAGACATTGTAATTCATGGTAAAAGAGATCCAGTCAGGTCATACTCAATGTAAACTAACAGCAATGAATGCAAATGACAGCGGCGCTCTCCAAATGGTGCTTTTTAATAAGAGGATGATGACTCAGCATAAAAGTAAATAGACAGACCCTTCGCAGAGGGAAGCAGGGATTTGTAGAGGTGCTAGAGCTCGGTTTTGAAACAGAGGTGAATAATATGTTGAGCGGTATACTTTCATTGTCAACATAACAACCAAGAGATGGTGATATCTTCCATGCTACACACATTATAGGAGGTTCCCAAACAGAATGGTAAAGTTTATACTCCCCCTTCCACCAACAAGCATCAATCCATGGCTTGCTCGAAACAACGAGTGCCTCCAACTAACAAGAATCCCAGGGAGAGTTTTGTTTGCAATTATTTTGATTTAGTTTGCATAAAGCATGGGACTGGGCATCTCGGTGACCAGCCATTTATCTCGTGAGTGAGGAGCGGAGTCCACTCCTCTTGAGAATAACCCGCCTAGCATGGAAGATACGGACAGCCCTAGTTGATACATGAGCTATTCGAGCATACAAAACAGGATATTTATTTGAAGGTTTAGAGTTTGGCACATACAAATTTACTTGGAATTCTAGGTAGATACCGTATATAGGTAGGTATAGTGGACTCATGTGGAATAACTTTGGGGTTTAAGGAGTTCGGATGCACAAGCAGTATTCCCGCTTAGTACAGGTGAAGGCTAGCAAAAGACTGGGAAGCGACCAACTAGAGAGCGACAATAGCCATGAACATGCATTAAAATTAATCAACACCGAATGCAAGCATGAGTAGGATATAATCCACCATGAACATAAATATCGTGAAGGCTATGTTGATTTTGTTTCAACTACATGCGTGAACATGTGCCAAGTCAAGTCACTTAAATCATTCAGAGGAGGATAAAACTCTATCATACCACATCATAACCATTTTAATAACATGTTGGCACGCAAGGTAAACCATTATAACTCATAGCTAATCAAGCATGGCACAAGAAACTATGATCTCTAGTTGTCATTGCAAACATGTTTATTCATAATAGGCTGAATCAGGAACGATGAACTAATCATATTTACAAAACAAAAGAGGTCGAGTTCATACCAGCTTTTCTCATCTCAGCCAGTCCATCATATATCATCATAATTGCCTTTCACTTGCACGACCGAACGATGTGAATAATAATAATAGTGCACGTGCATTGGACTAAGCTGGAATCTACAAGCATTCAATAAACAGGAGAAGACAAGACAATATGGGCTCTTTTGTCAGATCAACAATAATGCATATAAGAGCCACTTCAACAATTTAATTATGGTCTTGTCCTATCGACCCCCAAAGAAAAGAAAAGAAATAAAACTATTTACACGGGAAAGCTCCCAACAAGCAAAAGAAGAACAGGAAATATTTTTGGGTTTTCTTTTTAATTACTACTACGAGCATGGAAAGTAAATTAATTAAAAGCTACAACTATTTTTTTTGACTTTTTCTTAAGGTTTATTAAACACACAAGAAGAAATCATAAAAAGGAAAATAAACTAGCATGGATGATACAATGAAAAAGTATGAGCACCGACTTCTAGCAATGAGTGTGTGAACATAAATGTAATGTCGGTGGGAAATACGTACTGCCCCAAGCTTAGGCTTTTGACCTAAGTTGGTCTATGGCCACGGCTGGCCTGGCGGATATCCATAATAGTAGCTGGGGTCGTACTGCAATGCAGCAACTATCGTCTGCTGAGCTGCAGCATGGCGACGAGCGGCCTCCTCTCTCCTCTCGTACTCATCTGCCTCCTCTCTGGTAATACTATATCCTCCTCTTGCCTCCTCACAAAGGTACTGGTGAGATAGTGATACTGGTTGCACTTCTCTTCCTCGAAGCTCACAAGATCAGCGTTACACAAATATGCATTAAATTATTCCTTAATTCCTGCTCGATCCTTAAAGTTCTTAGAAGGCCATTCACAAGGACGCACTGGAGCGTCTCTTGGTGGCTCTTCATCAGCATCACGCATTGCAAGCCTGGGTCCTTGCTTCCTTGAAGAACCACCTTGGAACATTTTCCTAAGCATATTTCTTCCTGTGAAAAATTCTGAAATTTTTTAGTAACTTCAAAATAAAAGTAAACCAAACTCAATGATATTGATAGCAACTACTCCTACAAGTGCCTAGGGCCTATATCATGCATCAAAACTACTTTTGACCATATAAATTTGACATGCAAGATCAAGAACAGGGTCACCTAAGCAACACAAATTTGCAATGAATAAAGCACTAGAACAAAAATTAATTGGACCAATGGAGGAGTCACATACCAAGGAACAATCTCCCCAAGTAGTTTTGTGAGAGGTGCTTTGAGCAAGGAGATCGAAAATTACAGCAAAGTGAGCTAGAACTCGTGCTTGAGCTGGATATTCGTGTTTGTGGGAGGAAGAAGAAGTGTGTGGGTGCAGGAATAAGTGGAGGATGGCCACCGTGGGCCCACGAGGTAGGGGCGCGCCCTAGAGGGGTAGGCGTGTGGTTGACCCCCCTGGTGTGTTCTCAGTTCCATAAATCCTCTAATATTCTAGAAAAAATCATAGTTAAATTTCAGGGCATTTGGAGAACTTTTATTTTCGAGGTATTTTTATATTGCACGGATAATCAGATAACAAACAGAAAAATATTTATTTTAATTTTATTTAATATAAATAACAGAAAGTAAAAGTGGGGTACAGAAGGTTGTGCCTTCTAGTTTCATCCATCTCATTATCATCAAAAGGAATCCACTAACAAGGTTGATCAAGTCTTGTTAACGAACTCATTCCGAATAACATGGAACCGGAGAAATTTCGAATAACACTATGTTACCTCAACGGGGATATGTACATCCCCAATAATAAGAATATCATATTTCTTCTTGACAGTAGGAAGAGGAAATTCAAAACCTCCAAATATAATCGATGGAATTTTTCCAATAGAGTTGATACTATGAACTTGAGGTTGTTTCCTCGGAAAGTGTACCGTGCTCATTACCATAAACATGAAAAGTGACATTGCCATTAGTGCAACCAATAACAGCCCCTGCAGTATTCAAAAGGGTCTTCCAAGAATAATAGACATACTATCTTCTCCGGAATATCAAGAATAACAAAGTCCATTAAAATAGTAACGTTTGCAACTACAACAGGCACATCCTCGTAAATACCGACAGGTATAGCAGTTGATTTATCAGCCATTTGCAAAGATATTTCACTAGGTGTCAACTTATTCAAATCAAGTCTACGATATAAAGAGAGAGGCATAACACTAACACCGGCTCCAAGATCACATAAAGCAGTTTTAACATAGTTTCTTTTAATGGAGCATGATATAGTGGGTACTCCTGGATCTCCAAGTTTCTTTGGTATTCCACCCTTAAAAGTATAATTAGCAAGCATGGTAGAAATTTCAGCTTCTGGTATCTTTCTTTTATTTGTAATAATATCTTTCATGTACTTAGCATAAGTATTGGTTTTAAGCATATAAGTTAATCGCATACGCAAAAAGATAGGTGTAATCATTTCAGCAAAGTGCTCAAAATCCTCATCTTCCTTTTTCTTGGATGGTTTGGGAGGAAAAGGCATGGGTTTCTGAACCCATGGCTCTCTTTCTTTACCATGTTTGCTAGAAACAAAATCTTTCTTATCATAACGTTGATTCTTTGATTGTGGGTTATCAAGGTCAATAGCAGGTTCAATTTCTATGTCATTATCATTACTAGGTTGAGCATCATTATGAACATTATTATTAACATTATCATTAGTTTCAGGTTCATTACCAGATTGAGTTTCAGCATCAGAAATAGAAATATTATTTGGATTCTCGGGTGTTTCAACAATTGGATCACTAGAAGCATGCAAAGTCCTATCATTTTTCTTTTTCTTCTTTTTAGAAGAACTAGGTGCATTTATATAATTTCTCTGAGAATCTTGCTCAATTCTCTTAGGATGGCCTTCAGGATACAAAGGTTCCTGAGTCATTCTACCATTTCTAGTAGCCACTCTAACAACATTATCATTATCTTTACTATTGAATTCATTGAGCAAATCATTTTGAGCTTTAAGTACTTGTTCTACTTGAGTGGTAACCATAGAAGCATGTTTACTAATAAGTTTAAGTTCACCTTTAACATTAGCCATATAATCATCCAAGTGTTCAAGCGTATTTGAATTGTATTTCAATTGTCTACCAAAATAAGCATTAAAGTATTCTTGCTTAGCCATAAATTTATCAAACTTATCTAAGCATGGGCTAGCAAACTTAGTAAATGGGATTACAGCTTTATCATATCTATAGAGAGAATTTACCTTCACTACCTGTGTCGGGTTATCAACACCATGTGTTTCTTCAATAGGTAAGGGATTAATATTATATGTTTCTTCAATAGGTGGTGAATTAAGACCATGTATTTCTTCAATAGGAGGTAAATTATTAACATCTTCAGCTTTAATACCTTTTTCTTTCATAGATTACTTTGCGTCTTCCATATCTTCAGGACTGACAAATAGAATACCCCTCTTCTTCGGAGTTGGTTTAGGAATAGGCTCGGGAATTGGCTCCGGAGGTGTCCAATTATTTTCATTTGTCAACATATTATTCAATAGGATTTCATCTTCATCCGGTGTTCTTTCCCTGAAAACAGAACCAACACAACTATCCAGGTAATCTCTGGAGGCATCGGTTAGTCCATTATAAAAGATATCAAGTATTTCATTTTTCTTAAGAGGATGATCAGGCAAAACATTAAGTAATTGGAGAAGCCTCCCCCAAGCTTGTGGGAGACTCTCTTCTTCAATTTGCACAAAATTATATATATCCCTTAAAGCAGCTTGTTTCTTATGAGTAGGGAAATATTTGGCAGAGAAGTAATAAATCATATCCTGGGGACTACGCACACAACTAGGATCAAGAGAATTAAGCCATATCTTAGCATCACCCTTTAATGAGAATGGAAATATTTTAAAGATATAAAAGTAACGAGTTCTCTCATCTTTAGTGAACAGGGTAGCTATATCATTCAATTTAGTAAGATGTGCCACAACAGTTTTAGATTCATAACCATGAAAAGGATCAGATTCAACCAAAGTAACTATATCAGGATCAACAGAGAATTCATAATCCTTATCAGTAACAAAGATAGGTGAAGTAGCAAAACCAGGGTCAGGTTTCATTCTAGCATTTAAAGATTGCTTACTCCATTTAGGTAATAATCTTTTGAGTTCAGTTCTATTTTGGCATGCTAAAATAGCTAAGGAAGCTTCTTGATCAAAGACATAACCCTTAGGAATAACAAGTGATTCTTCATCATCGCTTTCATCAGTATCATCAGATTCAATATTTTCAATTTCTCTAGCCCTAGCAAGTTGTTCATCAAGAAAATCACTAAGTGGCATAGTAGTATCAGGCATAGAGGTAGTTTCATCATAAGTATCATGCATAGCAGAAGTGGCATCATCAATAACATGTGACATATCAAAACGAATAGCAGAAGCAGGTGTAGGTGTCACAAGCTTAGTCAAAACAGAAGGTGAATCAAATGCAGAGCTAGATGGCAGTTCCTTACCTCCCCTCGTAGTTGAGGGATAGATCTTGGTTTTTTGATCTCTCAAGTTCTTCATAATGATAAGCAGATATATATCCCAAGTGACTCAAAGAATAGAGCTATGCTCCCCGGCAACGGCGCCAGAAAATAGTCTTGATAACCCACAAGTATAGGGGATCGCAACAGTTTTCGAGGGTAGAGTATTCAACCCAAATTTATTGATTCGACACAAGGGGTGCCAAAGAATATTCTCAAGTATTAGCAGCTAAGTTGTCAATTCAACCACACCTGGAAACTTAATATCTGCAGCAAAGTGTTTAGTAGCAAAGTAATATGATAGTAGTGGTAAAGGTAGCGAAAGGTAACAGTAGTAAAAGTAATGTTTTTGGTATTTTGTAGTGATGATAGCAATAGCAACGGAAAAGTAAATAAGCGGAGAACAATATATGGAAAGCTCATAGGCAATGGATCAGTGATGGAGAATTATGCTACATGTGGTTCATCATGTAACAGTCATAACCTAGGGTGACACAGAACTAGCTCCAATTCATTGATATAATGTAGGCATGTATTCCGAATATAGTCATACGTGCTTATGGAAAAGAACTTGCATGACATGTTTTGTCCTACCCTCCTGTGGCAGCGGGGTCCTTATGGAAACTAAGGGATGTTAAGGCATCCTTTTAATAGAGAACCGGAACAAAACATTAACACATAGTGAATACATGAACTCCTCAAACTACGGTCATCACCGGTAATTATCCCGATTATTGTCACTTCGGGTTTAACGGATCATAACACATAATAGGTGACTATAGACTTGCAAGATAGGATCAAGAACACTCATATATTGATGAAAACATAATAGGTTCAGATCTGAAATCATGGCACTCGGGCACTGGTGACAAGCATTATGCATAGCAAAGTCACAGCAACATCAATCTCAGAACATAGTGGACACTAGGGATCAGACCCTAACAAAACTAACTCGATTACATGATAGATCCCATCCAACCCGTCACCGTCCAGCAAACCTATGATGGAATAACTCATGCACAGCGGTGAGCATAGTGAAATTGGTGATGGAGGATGGTTGATGATGACGATGGTGACGGATTCCCCTCTCCGGAGCCCCGAACGGACTCCAGATCAGCACTCCCGAGAGGTTTTAGGGCTTGGTGGCGGCTCCGTATCGTAAAACGCGATGATTTCTTCTCCCTGATTTTTTTCTCCCCGAAACACAATATATGGAGTTGGAGTTGGAGTCAGAGAGGCAACAGGGGGCCCACGAGGTAGGGGGCGCGCCCCCACCCTTGTGGAGAGACGGTGGGCCCCTGGCCTTCATCTTTGGCAGGTATTTTTCTTATTTTCTGAAAAGTGGCTCCGTGAAGTTTCAGGTCATTCCGAGAACGTTTGCTCCTGCACATAAATAACACCATGGTAATTCTGCTGAAAACAATGTCAGTCCGGGTGAGTTCCATTCAAATCATGCAAGTTAGAGTCCAAAACAAGGGCAAAAGTGTTTGGAAAAGTAGATACGTTGGAGACGTATCATAATGCAACCCAAAAAGAATCCTCCTCGATGGTGAAATTAATTAACCTCTCCCGATGTAGGTCAAAGTGATGCATGCATCAATGATGGCCTCGTGGGACCATGGTATGGTCATTGAGGACACACCTACGCTTGAGAGATTACTTGTTGTTGAGCAAGATGGTCCAACAATAATCAATGTCATTTCTGCACCAAAATTGATAGTGGTGGGTTACTCATCTGACAAATACTTCGAACTTGTTATTGGATCCACACCCGTTTAGGTACAATAGCCGCCTTCTACCTCTCCTTCTAGAAATTTACATTATTTCTAATTTTGAAGATGGATGTTCGTCTATCATCCAGAAAATGATCCCGACAAGCTTGACCCCGAAACTGCGCACAGTGAAGGTCTTGGCACTAGAATCTATCAACCCCAACCTGGAGCAAGTTGTTAGTTTCCTAAGATGCTTTCCGTGCCTAGAGAAGCTATATATTGAGGTGATGTTCCTTTCCAGTTAAATGTTAACCATAAGGGAGTTCCATTTGTGACACCTTTTTCAAAGTTTACAATGACAATGCACTACGATTTCAGAAGGATTCTTTTGGAGGATTTCAGTAAATACATGTCCCGCCCATATTGGTTTCTTGATCTAGGTGGTTACAATCCATAAGCATTTCTCCTTTGGATTCATCTGTACTAGTTTTATTAGGGAACTTCTCATCCACTCCAACCTCTTCTGAAGAAGGCCACATTTTTCTAGATTGTAATCAAAATGCCGATGTTAATCATGTCAGATTGAAGATGGCATGTTAGTGCATTTTACAAATCCTACAAACTAAGTAGGCCTGTAGTAGTGTTCAAAACTGCATGTAGTCACTAACATGTTTTCTTCTTTTGTAGATAAGATTAGGCCCAGTGGTGGATAATGTGATACGATATAACAATCACATCGACTTCCTAGATCTCCATCTCTTAGAAATTACTTTGAACTCCTACCGAGGGACCTTACCAGAGATTAAATTCGTCGGGTTCTTTGTTGTCAGAGAAAGGGTGCTTAAGGCAATGAGGTTTGCCATACATTTATTTCGCAAAAATGAATGGTTTGTTGATCAGGGCTGGCAGCTGCGGCAGAATGGAATAGGCTCCGAAAATGCTAAATTTCATTTTGGAACTTCAGATGATAGAGTAATCGGAAGTCATTGCGTCAATCCCGTACATGACTTCTCAATGGCTGACCCCTATGCAAAAATTATGAGATTTCGAAACCAGACTTAGAAGTGGTAATATTAGTTCGAACCTTTCTGATATCCATGTTTGCTGGATTAGAGCGAGCGTTTGGAGCTGATGAGCTGAATTTCATTTCTAATATCAATTTGAACCTTGTAACCTTCGAATTTGAGCCATATAACTCTGGAATATGAACCTTGTAATATTTCGAGCTTTTGTGGTACAATCATTGAAACGGGATTGATAACCCGCAAGTATAGGGGATCGCAATAGTTTTCGAGGGTAGAGGATTCAACCCAAATTTATAGATTCGACACAAGGGGAGCCAAAGAATATTTGAAGGTATTAGCAGCTGAGTTGTCAATTCAACCACACCTGGAGATTAATTATCTGCAGCAAAGTGATAAGTAGCGCAGTAATATGATAGTTTTGATAATAGTAGCAGTAGCAATGGTGACAGTAACAGTGATGATAGCAGTAGTAACTTAGCAAAAACAATATAGGATAAATTCGTAGGCATTGGATATGTGACTTGTTGGATGATATTCATCATGAGACAGTTATAACCTAGGGAGATACAGCACTAGCTCCAGTTCATCAATATAATGTAGGCATGTATTCCGTAAATAGTCATACGTGCTTATGGAAAGAACTTGCATGACATCTTTTGTCCTCTGGCAGCGGGGTCCATATTGCAAACTAAGGGATATTAAGGCCTCCTTTTAATACAGAACCAGAACAAAGCATTAACACATAGTGAATACATGAACTCCTCAAACTATGGTCATCACCGGGAGTGGTCCCGATTATTGTCACTCCGGGGTTGCCGGATCATAACACATAGTAGGTGACTATAACTTGCAAGATCAGATCTAGAACATGGATATAATGGTGATAACATAAACGGTTCAGATCTGAAATCATGGCACCCGGGCCCAAAGTGACAAGCATTAAGCATGGCAAAGTCATAGCAACATCAATCTTAGAACATAGTGGATACTAGGGATCAAGCCCTAACAAAACTAACTCGATTACATGATGAATCTCATCCAACTCCTCACCGACCAGCGAGCCTACGAAGGAATTACTCACTCGCGGTGGGGAGCATCATGGAATTAGTGATGGAGAAGGGTTGGTGATGACAAAGAATGAAGACCCCCCTTTCCGGAGCCCCAAACGGACCCCAGATCTGACGTCCCGATGAAGAATAGGAGGTGACGGCGGCTCCGTCTCATGGATCGCGGTAATTCTTTCTCCCTGATTTTTTCTGGAAAATAGGATTTGATAGCATCGATGTCTGCAGGGCCGCCACGTGGGGACAACCCACCTGGGTGCGCCTGGTGAGGGGGGCGCGCCCTGGTGGGTTGTGCCCACCCAGTGCACCCCTTTGGTAGATCTTGGCTGCAGAAATTCTTATATATTATATAAAATTCCTCGGAAAGTTTCGTTCCATTCCAAGAACTTTTATTTCTACACAAAAACGACACCATGGTAGTTCTGCTGAAAACAGCGTCAGTCCGGGGTTAGTTTCATTGAAATCATTCAAATTAGAGTCCGAAACTAGAGGAAAATAATTAGGAAAACTAGATACGTGACGTATCAACTCCCCCAAGCTTAAACCTTTGCTTGTCCTCAAGCAATTCAATGACAAACTGAAAGTGAAAAAGAAAAACTTTTACGAACTCTTTTGCTCTTGTTTGCATAAATAAGCTTAAACAACACCCAGATTTTCAGCCAATATTATAACTAACCATGCCGACAATAGATCTTAAAGATTATATTAACCCATATCAATGACATAATCAGCTAGTGAGCAATAATAAGACATATCAAACGGCAACACGTTGTCAAAAAAACCATGATATAATATGCCAATAGTGGTATCTCGCTATCCCTTTTTGAGACCGCAAAACATAAATGCAGAGCACCTCGAAAGTCCAAACAGCGACTAAACATCGTAATTCATGGTAGAAAAGATCAAGTCATGATGCACCCAACATTAGCTACACACAATGCATAAGTCATGACAGCTATGCTGTCAGGTTCTAGCGCTTATTTTAGAAGGTGATGACACAACATAAAAGTAAATAGATAGTCCCTTCGCAGAGGGAAGCAGTGATTTGCAGAGGTGCCAGAGCTCAAGATTTTAAAGTAGAGATAAATGATATTTTGAGATATGCACCCTTCTCATTTACTTCACGACCATCAGTTACAATATCTCCCATGCTAAACAAGCTAGTGGCGGTTCCCAAGCGATAAAAAGTAAAGGTTTTGACTCCATTGAGAGTTTTTCTTTGGTTATTTGAGTGATTAACTCTTTTTGTGTTTGTAGTTTGGGACTGGGCATCCCTATTACCACCCTTTTCTCGTCGGCGGCGAGTGAATAAACACTCGACCTAAGAATGACCCTCTTAGCATGGAAGATACCAACCACCTCCTGTCGTTCCATGAATGATCCAGGCACACAAAAAGGATAAATTTTTAGAAGTTTTTAGAGATGGCACATGCAAATTTACTTACGACCGCAGGGTAATACCGCATATAGGTAGGTATGGTGGACTCATCTGGAATAACTTTGGGTTCAAGGTTTTTGATGTACAAGCAGAATTCCCACTTAGTACAGGCGAAGGCTAGCAATTACATTGAGAAGCGACCAGCTAGAGAGCAACAACGATCATGATCATGCATTATGCATAAGTAACATTGGACACTAGCATGAGTAGGATATGATCACCATGAACATAAATATCATAGAGGCTATGTTGGTTTGGATTCAATTACACGCACGACCATGTGCCAAGTCAAGCTACTCGAACATTCAGAGGAGGATACCATATCATCATACTACATCACAGTCATTTTAATGCAATGTTGATATCCAAGATAAATCATTATTCACTCCCAGCTACTTATGCATGGCATGAGAAACTATAATCTCTAATTGTCATTGCAAACATGTTTAATCATAATGGACTGAATCATGGATACTAAGTTAAACATATTTACACAAACGGAACAAGTCGAGTTCATACCGGTTTCTCTCTGCCACGGCTAGTTCATCGAATATCGTCATTATTGCCTTTCACTTGCACGACTGAACAATATGAAAATAATAATAGTGCAAGAGTGCCATGGACTAAGCTGGAATTTGCAAACATTTTATTAAAGAGAAGAAGACAAGGTAAAATGGGCTCTTTATTAGTTCAACAATTATTCATATGAGAGCCACTCAACATTTTCATTGTGGTCTTCTCCTTGGTGCAACTCGAATAAAAGGAAAAGAAATTCAGAGAAACACACTAAAATATTTTTGGAGTTTTTAGTTTTCTTGAACAAGCAAATAAAAGGGAAAAGCAAAATCGAGAAAAACTATTTAAATGGGAAAGTTCCCAACAAGCAAAAGAAGAACAAGGAAATCTTTTTGGGTTTTCTTTTTATTACTACTACTAAGCATGCATAGAAAGTAAATTAGCTATAACTATTTTTTTGGTTTTCTAAAGTTTTTCAAACACACAAGAAGAAAGCAAGAAAAATAAAATTTAAACATGGATGATACAATGAAAAAACGTGAACACCAACAAGATGAAAATGTGGACACGAATGTAATGTCGGTGAGAACACATACTCCCCCAAGCTTAGGCTTTTGTCCTAACTTGGTAGTCGATCAGAAGTATGGATGGCAGTAGGGGTACTGAGGAGAGGGTATCCACTAATCCCACTGCGAAGGCTCCTCCTCTGCCTCTGCAGCAGCCTTAGCGTTCCGGTAGGAGATGATGTCCGCAAGCATGATCCTATATCCGCCCCTGGCAACAGAATCAAACAAAGAAGGAGCAGACAACGGAATAATATCACAAGTTTCAATACTAAAAACTAGGTTATAAGGGATAGGAATGTCAGGGGATCTATCATCAGTAAAATGGTGGTGATCCATGGGAGCACGGTCTAGGTAAACCTTGGTCAGAGTATAATCATGAGGGCATATCTCAACCTCGAAGTGGGCCGCAAAACGAGGAGCATAAATCCTACCATGAATTTTACCCTTGGATTTATTAAGGTGGAGAAGATGAGCCACAATGGCTCCCGAGCTATAAGTGTTTTCGCCATCTAATGCATGACACAAAACAACAAGGTCTGGTGAGCTGAGCGCACCCACCTTCTCCCTAGCAAGCAAGCATTTTCCAATGAAAATAGCAAAGTAATGAACCGCAGGAAAATGCAAGCCAGCGGTAATTATAGCTAACACCCCTCTCTCATCTCCCACTGCCAAAGTGCAATAAAAAGTCTCAAACTCCGCCGACCTAGGCGTGGCTAAACTCCCATCAGAAGGGATCATGCAAATGTCAGTAAGTGGTATCTAATGATTTTCAGCATATAAATCAATGCTCACTTCAGGAGGATTATTCCTAGGAAAGAAAGTAAAGCTTTGAACAAAGATGTTTCTGAGGATCTAGTGGTGTTCACACTCATCTGCGATGAAGTTGGTGAGGCCGGCATTAGTAGCATATTGTGCGAACTCCTGAAGGATTCCAGCCTCTTCCAGGAACGGGGTGTGCGGCCATTCACATGGCCGTACTTCCGCCAACCTCCGAGGATGAAGATCACTATCAGATGACTCCCCAATAACACCCTTGGAGTTCTTCTTGGAGCCAAACTTCCTAAAGATATTCATGGTTTTCCTGTGAACAAAATTCTGAAATTTTTGAACCCACAAAATTTTCTCAACAAAACTTCACAAAAATGATACATACTACTCATAGGGATACATTGAGGCTATAACAAGCATTCAAACTACTTAGAACACTAAGAATTCAACGTGTAAGCTCATCTACAGGAGCTCCAAGAGTAGCTAATTATTCAAAATATAAGCTACTAAAACAAAAAATAATTGGACAAACATTGGAGTCACATACCAAGCAACAATCCCCCGAAACAGTTTCGGAAACGGAGCTTCGAGCAAACAGATCGAAATCTGCGGGTTTGAGAGCAAGAACACGGGGGAGAGAGAGAGCAATGGAGATTTTTTTCTGGAGGTAGGTGATGATGTCATGTAAATATATAAGTGACGGGGGAGACGTGGGGACCACAACCCACCAGGCCGTGCCTGGGGGTCCAGGCGTGCCCAGGTGGGTTGTGCCCACCTGGTGCACCTCCCTCTGATGTTATTTGCACCAAAAATTCAGAAATATTCAGAAAAAATCATATTTAATTTTTAGGGCATTTTGAGAACTTTTATTTTTGGGTCATTTTATTATTGCATGGGAAAATCAGAAAACACACAAAACATGGTATTTCATTTTATTTAGCTAATAAAAATAGAAAACAAAAAGTAGGGACAGAAGGTAGTGCTTACTAAATTCATCAACTTCATACCGCTCAAAAATGATCCATTAATAGGGTTGATCAAGTCTTATTAACAACCACTTTCGATTAGCATGAAACCGAAGAACTTTCGTAAACCACGAAGTTACCTCAATGGGAATATGAATGTCCCCAACAATAAGCATTTCATATTTCTTTTTAACAGTAGGTAGAGGTATTTGAAAATTTCCAATAGTGATTGTCGGAGATTTTTCAATAACATTAATACCATTCACTTGGAATTGTTCCTTCGGAAAGTGCACCGTATGCTCATTACCATTGATATGAAAAGTGACTTTGCTTTTATTGCAATCAATAACAACCCCTACTGTATTGAAGAAGGGTCTACCAAGGATAATCGACATGTTGTCATCCTCGGGCATCTCAAGTATAACAAAGTCAGTCAAAATAGTAACATTAGCAACAACAATTGGCACATCCTCACAGATACCGATAGGTATGGCAGTTGATTTGTCAGCCATTTGCAAAGATATTTCAGTAGGTGTGAGTTTATTGAAATGAAGTCTTTTATATAAAGATAAAGGCATAACACTAACACCAGCTCCTAAATCACACAAAGCAGTTTTCACATAATTCTTGTTGATAGAGCAAGCTATAGTTGTTATTCCCGGATCTCCAAGGTTTTTAGGTACTTCATCTTTAAAAGTATAATTAGCAAGCATAGTGGAGATTTCAGCTTCTGGTATTTTTCTCTTGTTTGTCATGATGTCTTTCATATACTTTGCATAAGGAGTCATTTTCAAGATATCAGTCAAGCGAGTACGCAAAAAGACCGGCCTCAGCATTTCATCAAAGCGTTCAAATTCTTCATCATCGTGATTTTTAGTTGAATTAGGTGGAAAAGGCATAGGTTTTTGAACCCATGATTCTCTTTCTTTACCATGTTTTCTAGCAATGAAGTCTCTTTTATCATACCTTTTATTCTTAGGTTGTGGGTCATCAAGATCAATAGGTGGTTCTATCCCAACATCATTATCTGGTTCTTTATTATTTGTTTAAGAGTCTTCATGAGCATCAGTATTATCTTTTTCATTATCACTAGGTGAATTTTCATTACCAGACTGAGTTTCAGCATCAGAGATAGAAGTTTCATTAGCATTATCAGGAGGTTTTTCTATTTCAAGTTCATTATGAGCATGCAAAGTCCTATCATTTTTCTTTTTCTTTTTCTATCTAGAAGAACTAGGTGCACTAGTGTTAGATCTTTGTGAATCTTGTTCAATTCTTTTTGGGTGTCCCTCAGGATAAAGTGGTTCCTGAGTCATTTTACCTCCTCTAGTTGCAACCCTAACAGCAAAGTCATGCATATCATTATTCATTTCATCAAGCAATTCTCTTTGTGATTTAGCAACTTTTTCTAACTGAGTTTGAACCATACAAGCATGCTTTCCAACACCTCTAACATCATTTGATATTCTAAATAACAAGTCACTCAAGCGAGCAATCATATCAGAATTGTATTTCAATTGTTTCATAACATTTGCATTGAAGTGATCTTGTTTTCTAATACACTTTTCAAACTCATAAAGGCATTGGCTAGAATGCATATTGTGAGGATTGTCATTATCATTGAACTTCATAAGAGAATTTACCTCTACCACCTTAGACAGTGGTGGTGTATTAAGCCCATGTATTTCTTCAATAGGAGGTAAATTTTTAGCATCCTCAGCTTTAATACCTTTTTCCTTCATAGATTTCTTTGCCTCTTGCATATCTTCAGGACTGAGATATAGTATACCCCTCTTCTTCGGAGTGGGTTTAGGCGGTGATTCAGGAGGAGTCCAATCATCATAATTTTTCAATATGTTATTCAATAATTCTTTAGCTTGTCCAACAGTTTGTTCCCTGAAAACACAACCAGCACAACTATCTAGGAAATCCCTAGAAGCATCAGTTAGTCCATTATGGAAGATATCAAGTATTTCATTTTTCTTAATAGGATGATCATGCAAAGCATTAAGTAATTGGAAAAGCCTTCCCCAAGCTTGTGGGATACTCTCTTCTTTAATTTGCACAAAGTTAAATATTTCCTGTAAAGCAGCTTGTTTCTTATGAGACGGAGAATATTTTCCAGAGAAGTAACAAATTATATCCTAGGGACTACGCACACAACCAGGAGCAAGAGTATCGTACCAAGCTTTAGCATCGCCCTTTAATGAGAAAGGAAATAATTTGAGAATATAGTAATAGCAAGTTTTCTCATCATGAGTAAAAAGGGTGGCTATTTCATTAAACTTAGTAAGATGTGCCACAACAGTTTCAGTTTCATAACCATGGAAAGGATCGTATTCAACCAAAGTAATTAACACTGGGTCGACAGAGAATTCATAATCCTTATCATCAGTAAAGATAGGTGAAGTAGAAAACTTAGGATCACATTGGATTCTAGCATTCAGAGATTTTTCTTTATACTTGCATAATAATTTCTCCAAATCATCTCTATCTCTGCAAGCAAGAATATCTCTAGTTGTTTCTTCACTCATAACATAACCTTTCGGTAGCTTAGGCAATTCATATCTAGGAGGGCTAGTTCTAGCAGGTGTTTTAGTTTCAAGCTCATCATCAGATTCAACAACATCTTGTTGTATAACTCTAGCAATTTGTTTATCAAGAAAGTCACCAAGTGGCACATCATCATTAAGCAAGGTACTAGCATCATCATAAGCATTATCCATAGTAGAAGTAGCACAATCAATAACTTGCGACATATTAGAATTAATAGCATGTGGTGGTGTTGCAAGTTTTCTTATAACAGAAGGTGAATCTAAAGTAGAACTAGATGGCAGTTCCTTACCTCCCCTTGTCTTTGAGGGAAAAATCTTACTCTTAGCATCGTTCAGATTCTTCATAGTGATAATACAATAATAATCCCAAGTGACTCAACAAATATGGCTATGCTCCCTGGCAACGGCGCTAGAAAAAGGTCTTGATAACCCACAATTATAGGGGATCGCAATAGTTTCCGAGGGTAGGGTATTCAACCCAAATTTATAGATTCGACACAAGGGGAGCCAAAGAATATTTGAAGGTATTAGCAGCTGAGTTGTCAATTCAACCATGCCTAGAGATTAATTATCTACAGCAAAGTGATTAGTAGCACGGTAATATGTGAAGGAAATATGCCGTAGAGGCAATAATAATGTTGTTATTTATACTTCCTTATATCATGATAAATGTTTAAAACAGAGTCTCCCTAGTATACCTCTACTTGACTAGCTCCTTAATCAAAGATGGTTAAGTTTCCTGACCATAGACATGTGTTGTCATTTGACTAATGGGATCACATCATTGGGAGAATGATGTGATGGACAAGACCCATCCGTTAGCTTAGCACTATGATCGTTTAGTTTGTTGCTATTGCTTTCTTCATGACTTATACATGTTCCTACGACTATGAGATTATGAAACTCCCAAATACTAGAGGAACACTTAGTGTGCTATCAAACGTCACAACGTAATTGGGTGATTATAGAGATGCTCTACAGGTATCTCCGATGGTGTTTGTTGAGTTGGCATAGATCGAGATTAGGATTTGTCATGCCGATTATCGAAGAGGTATCTCTGGGCCCTCTCGGTAATGCACATCACTATAAGCCTTGCAAGCAATGTGACTAATGAGTTAGTTGCGGGATGATGAATTACGGAATGAGTAAAGAGACTTGCCGGTAACGAGATTGAACTAGGTGATGATACCGATGATCGAATCTAGGGCAAGTAACATACCGATGACAAAGGGAACAACGTATGTTGTTATGCGGTTTGACCGATAAAGATCTTCGTAGAATATGTAGGAACCAATATGAGCATATCCAGGTTTAGCTATTGGTTATTGATAGCTATTGGTTATTGACCAGAGATGTGTCTCAGTCATGTCTACATAGTTCTCAAACCTGTAGGGTCTGCACACTTAATGTTCAATGACGATATGTATTGACAATTATGTGATTTGATGTACCGATGGTTGTTCGGAGTCCTAGATGTGATCACAGACATGACGAGGAGTCTTGAAATGGTCGATACATAAAGATTGATATATTGTACCATGTTATTCGGACACCAGAAGTGTTCCGGATAGTTTCGGATAAAACTGGAGTGCCGGAGGGTTACCGGAACCCCCTCGGGAAGTTATGGGCCTTAGGGGAGAGAGAGGGCCACATCCAGGAGGTGGCGACCCCCAAGGGGAGTCCGAATAGGACAAGGGGAGGGGGCGCGGCCCCTCTTTCCCTATCCCTTTCCCTCTCCTTCCTTCTTCTCCTAGTTGGACTAGGAGAGGGGGGAACCTACTCCTACTAGGAATAGGATTCCCCTCTCGGGGCGTGCCCTAGGTGCTGGCCAGCCCTTCCCTCCTCTCTCCTCTATATACGGGGTAGGGGGGCACCCCATAGACACATAAGTTGATCTTTAGCCGTGTGCGGTGCCCCCCTCCACAGTTTTCCACCTCAGTCATATTGTCATAGTGCTTAGGCGAAGCCCTGTGTCGGTAACTTCATCATCACCGTCAACACTCTGTTGTGCTGACGGAACTCTCCTCGGCCTCATCTAGATCAAGAGTACGAGGGACGTCACCGAGCTAAACGTGTGCAGATCGCGGAGGTGTCGTGCGTTCGATACTTGATCGGTTGGATTGCGAAGACGTTCGACTACATCAACCGCGTTACTTAACGCTTCCGCTCTCGGTCTACGAGGGTACATAGACTCACTCTCCCCTGTTGTTGCTATGCATCTCTTTGATAGATCTTGCGTGATCGTAGGAATTTTTTTTGAAATACTACGTTCCCAAACAATATGATAGTTTTGATAATAGTAGCAGTAGCAGTGGTGATAGTAACATCTATGATAGTAGTAGTAACTTAGCAAAAACAATAGAGGATAAATTTGTAGGCATTGGATCGGTGACTTGTTGGATGATAGTCATCATGAGACAGTTATAACCTGGGGAGATACGACACTAGCTCAAGTTCATCAATATAATGTAGGCATGTATTCCGTAAATAGTCATACGTGCTTATGGAAGAACTTGCGTGACATCTTTTGTCCTACCCTCCCATGGCAGCGGGGTCCATATTGGATACTAAGGGATATTAAGGCCTCCTTTTAATAGAGAAACGGAACAAAGCATTAACACATAGTGAATACATGAAATCCTCAAACTACAGTCATCACCTGGAGTGGTCCCAATTATTGTCACTCCGGGTTTGACAGATCATAACACGTAGTAGGTGACTATAACTTGCAAGATCGGATCTAGAACATGGATATAATGGTGATAACATAAACGGTTCAGATCTGAAATCATGGCACTCGGGCCAAAAGTGACAAGCATTAAGCATGGCAAAGTCGTAGCAACATCAATCTTAGAACATAGTGGATACTAGGGATCAAGCCCTAACAAAACTAACTCGATTACATGACGAATCTCATCTAACTCCTCACCGACTAGCGAGCCTACGAAGGAATTACTCACTCCCAGTTGGGAGCATCATGCAATTGGCGATGGAGAAGGGCTGGTGATGACAGAGAACGAAGATCCCCCTCTCCGGAGCCCCAAACGTACTCCAGATCTGGCCTTCGGATGAAGAACGGGAGGTGACGGTAGCTCCGTCTTGTGTATCGCGATAATTCTTTCTCCCTGATATTTTCTGGAAAAATAGGATTTTATAGCATCGGTTTCAGGGTCTACGGGGCCACCAGGTGGGTACAACCCACCTGGGCGCGCCTGTTGAGGGGGCCGCGCCCTGGTGGGTTGTGCCCACCCAGGTGCCCCCCCTTCAGTAGGTCTTGGCTCCAGAAATTCTCATATATTATATAAAAATTCCTCCGAAATTTTTCTTCCATTCCGAGAACTTTCATTTCTGCACAAAAACAACACCATGGTAGTTCTGCTGAAAACAGCGCCAGTCCGGGGTTAGTTTCATTCAAATCATGCAAATTAGAGTCCAAAACAAGAGGAAAAGTGTTAGGAAAAGTAGTACGTTGGAGACGTATCAGGCATCATATGAGACTCGTATATTGGTAGCACTATTTTGACCTTAATATGCAATGGTCTTAGATTTTATTAACCATTCTCGAATCTGTTTACTTTGTCGATCTCATAGCACACGATCTGTATAGCTAACTCGACTGCGATCTTTGACATTATTGCACATAGTTGGTTTCTTCAACCGTGTGCCTTGTAGAGCGCAAAATTAATTATTGCACTCAAGTGTCCATCATCACCCTTCTGTGTAACTTTGACCTCATCGCCCACGGGTAAACTTATGACCGATGTCATTCCACACACTTTGTTTTTACAAAGCTATTTGCCAATAAATTCCCACGATTTGTCCCTCTTCTAGCCGACGCGTTGCCAAACTAGCTGGGCGGGAAGCTTGCATGGTAAACTACGTGGTAGCACAGGAACAGGCTTACCGATGATACATTTGGCGCCTCTTCAAGCCCACGCGTGGTCAAACGAAACGCGTGCAGTGCAATGTTGTCAAGCGTGCACTAGAATCCTCCACTATGAACATCGTGACAAGACGTGATAATTACAGGCCAGCCGACCCCCATTTATTATAGCGGCCATTTAACCCTTGTGTCTCTTCAACCTTTCGATCACGCCCCACCATTGCAAGAAGCACACCGACCACGACAAATTCTTAGAGGATATCCTTTGCGGCTCCAATGGTGCTCCGAGCGGCTGCCGACGACGAGCAGCATTTCACCATGCATGCCATGGTGGACACCCACAGAAGGTTCACGGACCTCTCGGTGGTGTACACCAACAACCCGGTCTGGGTGGAGCACTCCATCAACATCATGGAGCTGTTGCTTGCCAAGGAGAAGTACAAGATGGTCGGGTTCGACCTCGAGTACACCTGCACTCGTGTCGGGTCTCGTACCAAGGTCGTCGTCACCCAGATGTGCATGCGCAACCACGTCCTCGTCTACCACTACTGCCTGGCACAAGGCCTTGCGGGCATTTCACCAGGATTCTCAACAGCCCCCATGATACGTCTCCGTCGTATCTATAATTTTGATTGTTTCATGCCAATATTCTAGAACTTTCGTATACTTTTGGCAACTTTTTATACTATTTTGGGGACTAACATATTGATCCCGTGCCTAGTTCCAATTCTTGTTTGTTGCATGTTTCTTGTTTCATAGAAAATCCATATCAAACAGAGTCTAAACGCGATAAAAACTTACGGAGATTTTTTTTGGAATATATGTGATTTTGGGGGAAAAGAATCAACGTGGGATGATGCCCGAGGGGGCCACAAGGCAGGGGCACCCCAGGGGGTAGGGCGCGCCCTGGGCCCTTGTGGTCACCCCATAAGGCGGTTGGTGCCCTTCTTCTGGCGCAAGAAAGCTAATATCCGGATAAATTTTTTAGCCCAATCGGAGTTACGGATCTCCGGGAGTTTAAGAAACAGTGATAGGGCACAAATAGGGAGCACAGAAACAGAAGGAAACACAGAGAGATTCAATCTCGGAGGGGCTCTCGCCCGTCCGCCGCCATGGAGGTCATGGACCAGAGGGTAAACCCTTCTCCCATCTAGGGGGAAGGTAAAGGAAGAAGGAGGAGGGGGGCTCTCTCCCCCTCTCTCCCGGTGGCGTCGGAACGCCGCCGGGGCCATCATCGTGACGGTGATCTACACCAACAACTTCGCCGCCGTCATCACCAACTCTCTCCCCCTCTATGCAGTAGTGCAACACCTCTTCTCCCCATTGAAATATCTACTTAAAACATGGTGCTCGATGCTATATATTATTTCCCAATGATGTATGGCTATCCTATGATGTGTGAGTAGATCTGTTTTGTCCCATGGATTAATTGATGATCGTGATTGGCTTGAGTTGTATGTTTTATTATTGGTGCTGTCCTATGGTGCTCTCCGTGTCGTGCAAGCATGAGGGATCCCCGCTGTAGGGTTTGCAATATGTTCATGATTTGCTTATGGTGGGTTGCTAGAGTGACAAAAGCTTAAACCCGAGTAAGTAGGTTGTTTGCGTATGGGAGTAAAAAGGACTTGATACTTTAATGCTTGGTTGGGTTTTACCTTAATGATCTTTAGTAGTTACGGATGTTTGCTAGAGTTCCAATCATAAGTGCATATGATCCAAGGAGAGAAAGTGTGTTAGCTTATGCATCTCCCTCATATAAAATTGCAATAATGATTACTGGTCGAGTTATTGATACGTCTCCATCGTATCTATAATTTTTGATTGTTTCATGCCAATATTATACAACTTTTACACACTTTTGGCAACTTTTTATATGATTTATTGGACTAACCTATTGATCCAGTGCCCAGTGCAGTTCCTGTTTTCTGCATGTATTTTGTATCGCAGAGTATCCATATCAAACTAAGTCCAAATGCAATTAAATTTCATGCAGAATTATTTTGGAATATATGTGATTTTTGGGAGTTGGAATCACCGCAAACGCAGGCCCACACAGCCCACAAGACAACAGGGCGTGCCAGAGGAGCCTGGCTCCCAGTGGTGGGTTGTGCTCACCTCGTACGTCGGTTGGAGCACTACTTCGGGCACAAGGAATCATATATCCAAAAAAATGTGTTAAAATATTAACGCAATCGGAGTTATGGATCTCCCGGAATATAAGAAATGGTTTTCGGCTAGATCTGGGGAACGAGAAATAGAAGAGGATAGAGAGGGATATCCAATCTCGGAGGGGCCCCCGCCCCTCCGCCTCCATGGAGGCCATGGACCAGAGGGGGAACTCTCCTCCCATCTAGGTGGGAGGCCAAGGAAGAAGAAGAATGAGGGGGGCTCTCTCCCCCTCTCTCCCGGTGGTGCCGGAGTGCCGCCAGGGCAAGGATTGCGACGACGATCTACATCAACAATCTTGCTACCGTCAACACCAACTCCCCCCCTCTATGCAGCGGTGTAACACCCCTTCTCCCCGCTGTAATCTCTACTTAAACATGGTGCTCAACTCCATATATTATTTCCCAATGATCTATGGTTATCCTATGATGTTTGAGTAGATCCGTTTTGTCCTATGGGTTAATCCTGATCTTGGTTGGTATGATTGTACATTTTATTTATTGTGTTGTCCTACGGTGTCCTCTGTCTTGCGCAATAGTGGGGGCTCCCCGCTGTAGGGTGTTGCAATACATTCATGATTTGCTTATGGTGGGTTGCGAGAGGGACAGAAGCTTAAACCCGAGTATGTGGGTTGTTGCGTATGTGATAAAGAGGACTTGATACTTAAAGCTATGGTTGGGTTTCAAAACCTTAATGATCTTTATTAGTTGTGGATGCTTGCTAGAGTTTCAATTATAAGTGCATATGATCCAAGTAGAGAAATTATGTTAGCTCATGCCTCTCCCTCTTGTAAAATTGAAAGAATGATTACCGGTACTTGTTATTGATTGCCTAGGGACAAATGACTTTCTTGTTCACAAAAGCTATCCACTTTTGTTACCTTGCAATTTATTCGTAATTTTATTCTCGCAAAGTACTCCTAGTTTTATTCTTGCAAAATAGTTTCATACTTGTTCTAGGTAAAGCAAACGTTAAGTGTGTGTAGAGTTGTATCGATGGTCGATAGAACTTGAGGGAATATTTGTTCTTCCTTTAGCTCCTCATTGGGTTCGACACTCTTATTTATCGAAGAAGGCTACAAACGATCCCTTATACTTGTGGGTTATCAAGACCTTTTTTCTGGCATCGTTGCCGGGGAGCAATAGCGTGGGGTGAATATTCTCATGTGTGCTTGTTTGCTTTATCACTAAGTAGTTTTTATTTCCTATTCTAAGTTGTTCTCTATCTTTAGTTATGGATATGGAACACGAAACACCAAAAAATTAGTTGTACTTGCTACTCATGGAGATGGGGAACCTCCTAAAACCCTTGATGCTTGTTATGTGAAAAATATTGTGCACTACTTTGATAATCCCGAGAAACCCCACTCAACTTGATAATGGGAGTAACATTGGATCAACGTGAATACTTTAGGGATTATCGCTTGACTCAAAAAGGGAAACTTTTATGGGATCAAATATACATGTTGCATTTTTATGCTTGAGATTTATGCTTGAGATATGATTTTACTTGTGTCTCTAGGATGAATGCTCCACACCTGTCGGATCCTGGGCTCCGCAGACCCAAAAGAAGTTTGAACACTAGGGTCTGTACGAAGAAATCCTTCTTCCCAACCTGCTGGCACAACGCTTCCACAGCCTAGCTCAACGAACCCAAGGGACAAGATACACAGCAGTTTATCCTGGTTCGGGCCCCCTTGCGGTGTAATACCCTACTCCAGCTTTGTGGTGGATTGTCTCGAGGGGCTGAGGATGAACTAGTATAGTGGTTGAACAGCCTTAGGAGGTAAGGTGTTCTTGAGATCGATGAGCTAGTGGGTGTGAGGATGGTCTGAATGATCCGATCCCTTGGTGGCTAAGTCCTATTTATAGTGGCCTTTCCCTCTTTCCAAATGTAGGTGGGAAGGGATCCCACAACGGGCAAATTCAAAGGGATATAACTAGTACAAGTTATCCTCACAAAAGTAGTCTTAGCCTGCAAAGGCTCTGGCGGTGACGCTGCAGTGGGCTCCGTGATGACCTCCGTCCTCTCATCCTGGCGGTCTTGGTCTCGTTGCACCAATATGGAAACCTTTGCTTAATACCTCGAGACTCCACGCCTGCGCTTGCCTCCTTCGCACCAAAAGGGGAAACTGGTGCACTCCGCCTGCTGGCGCCCGCCTGGCCTTTGTCGTCATGGCTCACATCATCTGAACCTCATGAGGTGCACCTTGCCTTGATATCTCTGCTCCTCGGGATCCATCCTAGTGAGCCGTCCCCCAGGGAGGTCCTGGTGTCATCCCCCTCGCGAGGCTTGGCTCCTCGCGAGGGTCTTGAGTCGTTGCTGCTGGAATTGGGCCGTACCGGGGCACTGATGGAGCCACGCCATGGGCCGCAGGCAGGCAAGTCTGGGCACCCCCATTCCCAGGACGTCGACAGGATCCCCCGGGCCCAAGGCACGCTCGAACTTGGCTTCGAGGGGAAGCCATAGGGCAAGTGCGGAGCGCCGCGGGCCCCAACCGCCTGCAGCCTTGGTTAACGCATGACGATTGATGGGACGTGGGCGCCTCCGCTTCCCCACGCTGCCTCGACAACCATTCTACTTGACGAGACTCTACTGCATGGAGAGGAAAATCATCATTATGTGCGATCGTGGTGGCCGGCGGTTGGCCTCCTCCTGGCTATAAATGAGGGAAGGGGTGAAGCCCCCTTGCTCATCTCCGTCTTCTCGCAGTCCACTTCCTCTTCTTCTTTCCCGTCTCTCCATCTTGCTGCAGCTCCCATGGCGCCGACAAGGAAGTTCTCCTCTGCTGAGAAGGGGAAGGCCCCCAAGGAGGGACCTGACTCGCCCCCTCCCAGGAGAGGGCGGGGCCGGCTGCGCAAGTATGCCACGACCCCTGCGGTGGCTCCTCGAGGGCGCAGGCGCGCCCTTCCCGACCGTGGCGGCGCTTCTTCTCGCGGTGGGTGCCGCCGGGAGCAAGGCAGCCCTTGCGAGAAGGGGAGGTGCACCATGGTCGCCCGACCTCCCAGGCCGCGCTTCCACTCGACCGACGTGCTCCCTGAGTTCATCGTGTGGTCAGAGAAATCGGCCGGCACCTGGCTCCAGCTTCCATGCTCCTTCGCTGGCGAGCCGCCAACCGTGGGTCTTGATGGCCTATGGCTGCGGGCCTATGGATATTGCAGTAAGGCCTCGTGGGTTGCGGTCGAGGTCTCCGCCACGGCAGTGTGGCTCTGACCCGCTGCTGCAGACATTCGCCCGCGCATGGCTTGAGCCGGAGGTGCACCCTTCACTTCAAGTATGACGACGTCGCCACCCTCTTTGTGAGGGTGCTTGGGGAAGACGGTTGCCGCGTAGGGTGCTGCCCCAAAGACAGCAACAACGACGACGAGCTTGGCCTTGACAACGGTCGCGACGATGCGGAGGGCGAGCTCGCCCTTGGCGACGACCATAGTTCGTCCAGCGGTGGCGGCTCCTTCTCCAGCGAGAGCACCAGCAATGGTGGCTACGACCAGCTGCCACGCCACCGGGCTCGCTTCGAGGACGGTGGCAGTTTGTCTCGACGCCACGCTTCGGTGAAGTGTGAGGAGGGCTCAGGTTGAGCTCAGTCCGGGAGGCCCTCAGAACAAGGCTTGTGAGCCGCTATGGTCACGGGGCCGCTTTTATTTAACCTTTCCCTTTCCCCTACATTTGAAAAAAGTAGAGGCCCTGCTGGGGCATGTGATGAACCATGATACCTATGTTACTATGCTATGTTTATTGTTCTGGCATTATTTGTGGTGCTTATGTTCCAAATAAGTTTGGTAGGATAACTTAGCTTGATACGCTCGCGGTGGTTTCCCTCCTCGTGAGGGCGCATGCTTCGTTTATCTGAGGAGGCCCTCTTGCTGGTTGACACGTCTCCAACGTATCTATAATTTTTGATTGCTCCATGCTATATTATCTACTGTTTTGGACATTACTGGGCTTTATTATCCACTTTTATATTATTTTTGGGACTAACCTATTAACGGAGGCCCAACCCAGAATTGCTGTTTTTTTGCCTGTTTTAGGGTTTCGAAGAAAAGGAATATCAAACGGAGTCCAAACGGAATGAAACCTTCGAGAACGTGATTTTTAGGAAGATTATGATCCGGGAGACTTGGACCCTACGTCAAGAAAGAAAACATGAGGGCACAAGGTAGTGGGGCGCGCCCACCCCCACCAGGTGTGCCCTCCACCCTCGTGGGCCCCCTGTTGCTCCACCGACGTACTCCTTCGTCCTATATATACCTACGTACCCCCAAACGATCAGATATGGAGCCAAAACCCTAATTCCATCGCCGCAACTTTCTGTATCCACGAGATCCCATCTTGGGGCCTGTTCCGGAGCTCCGCCAAAGGGGGCATCGATCATGGAGGGCTTCTACATCAACACCATAGCCTCTCCGATGAAGTGTGAGTAGTTTACCTCAGACCTACGGGTCCATAATTAGTAGCTAGATGGCTTCTTCTCTCTTTTTGGATCTCAATACAATGTTCTCCCCCTCTCTTGTGGAGATCTATTCAATGTAATCTTCTTTTTGCGGTGTGTTTGTTGAGACCTGTGAATTGTATGTTTATGATCAAGTCTATCTATGAATAATATTTGAATCTTCTATGAATTCTTTTATGTATGATTGGTTATCTTTGCAAGTCTCTTCGAATTATCAGTTTGGTTTGGCCTACTAGATTGATCTTTCTTGCAATGGGAGAAGTGCTTAGCTTTGGGTTCAATCTTGCGGTGTCCTTTCCCGGAGACAGTAAGGGCAGCAAGGCACGTATTGTATTGTTGCCATCGAGGATAACAAGATGGGGTTTCCTTCATATTGCATGAGTCTAACCCTCTACACATGTCATCTTGCTTAAGGCGTTACTCTGTTTTTAACTTAATACTCTAGATGCATGCTGGATAGCGGTCGATGAGTGGAGTAATAGTAGTAGATGCAGGCAGGAGTCGGTCTACTTGACTCGGACGTGATGCCTATATACATGATCATACCTAGATATTCTCATAACTATGCTCAAATCTGTCAATTGCTCAAAAGTAGTTTGTTCACCCACCGTAGAATAATTATGTTCTCGAGAGAAGCCACTAGTGAAACATATGGCCCCCGGGTCTATCTTCATCATATTAATCTCCTACTACTTAGTTATTTCCTTTGCTATTTACTTTGCCTTTATTTTACTTTGCATCTTTATCATAAAATACCAAAAATATTATCTTATCATATCTATCAGATCTCACTCTCGTAAGTGGCCCTATAGGGATTGACAACCCCTATTTGCGTTGGTTGCGAGGATTTATTTCTTTTGTGCAGGTGCGAGGCACTCGCGCATCGCCTCCTACTGGATTGATACCTTGGTTCTCAAAAACTGAGGGAAATACTTACGCTACTTTGTTGCATCATCCCTTCCTCTTCGGGGAAAACCAACGCAGTGCTCAAGAGGTAGCAAGAAGGATTTCTGGCGCCGTTGCCGGGGAGGTCTACGGAAAAGTCAACATACCAAGTACCCATCACATACCCTTATCTCCCGCATTATATTATTTGCCATTTGCCTCTCGTTTTCCTCTCCCCCCACTTCACCCTTGTCGTTTTATTCGCCCTCTCTCTCTCTCTCTATCCTCCCTCTCTATTTGCCTCTTTTTGCCCGCTTGCTTTTTGTTTGCTTGTGTGTTAGTGAGCTTGCTTGGCACGATGGCTCTACCTAAATTTGGTGACCTTCACCTTAAAAGATTAGAAGAGATCAAAAGCAATGTCAGGAGTTTTATGGTCTTGCAATTTGAACATATTAGTTTCTTCAGAAACGAGCTTAAAGAATAAAAAAGTTTTATGCATTTTATGAATAAAGATCTTGATGATATGTCTAAAGAATTCGATGGTTCAAGATCCCAAAATTGCTCATCTTGAGAAATTAACTGCTGAAATTTCGTATAGGCAGCCTTCCTTAGTTAATAAGATGGCCGCTAAACTGGATTGCTATGAAAATAAAGATGAAGATCTAAAAGTTATTGATGTGTCCCCTATTAAATCTTCGTTTTGCAATATGAATCTTGATAATGATGGGACTGAATATGATCCACCTTTACCTAAAAGGCATTCCAAGAATTCGGAATTTGTTGATCTTGATGCTAAATTTGATAAAAGTGGGATTGAAGAAATTAAAACCCTAGATGTTGCTAAACCCACTATTATGTATTTCAAGGAATTTAACTATGAAAATTGCTCTTTGATTGATTGTATTTCCTTGTTGCAATCCGTGCTAAATTCTCCTCATGCTTATAGTCCAAATAAAGCGTTTACTAAACATATCGTTGATGCCTTGATGCAATCTTATGAATAAAAACTTGAAATGGAAGTCTCTATCCCTAGAAAACTTTATTATGAGTGGGAACCAACTATTAAAATTAAAATTAAAGATCATGAATGCTATGCTTTATGTGATTTGGGTGCTAGTGTTTCCACGATTCCAAGGACTTTGTGTGATTTGTTAGGTTTCCATGATTTTGATGATTGCTCTCTAAACTTGCACCTTGCAGATTCCACTATTAAGAAACCTATGTGAAGAATTAATGATGTTCTTATTGTCGCAAATAGGAATTATGTGCCCGTAGATTTTATTGGTCTTGACATAGATTGCAATCCTTCATGTCCTATTATTCTTGGTAGACCTTTCCTTAGAACGATTGGTGCAATTATTCATATGAAGGAAGGAAATATTAGATTCCAGTTTCCATTAAGGAAAGGCATGGAACACTTTCCTAGAAATAAGATTAAATTACCTTATGAATCTATTATGAGAGCCACTTATGAATTGCCTACCGAAGATGGCAATACCTAGATCTATTCTTGCTTGTTATGCCTACCTAGGGGCGTTAAACGATAGCGCTTGTTGGGAGGCAACCCAATTTTATTTTTATTCCTTGCTTTTTTCTCCTGTTTAGTAATAAATAATTTATCTAGCCTCTGTTTTGGCTGTGTTTTTTGTGTTTAATTAGTGCTTGTGCCAAGTAGAACCGTTGGGAAGACTTGGGCAAAGTCTTGTTGAACTTGCTGTAAAAAACAGAAACTTTAGCGCTCACAAGAACTGCTGTCATTTTTACTTGGTGAGTGATATTTAGTTAATTATTTTTGCATATGATTAATAGATAAATTTCCCACGTCCAGCAATTTATTTTAGAATTTTTGGGTTTCCAGATCTTGCGCTAGCTACAGATTACTACATACTGTTCTGTTTTTGACAGATTCTGTTTTTCGTGTGTTGTTTGATTATTTTGATGAATCTATGGCTAGTAAAATAGTTTATAAACCATAGAGAAGTTGGCATACAGTAGGTATAACACCAATATAAATAAATAATGAGTTCATTACAGTACCTTGAAGTGATCTTTTATTTTCTTTCGCTAACGGAGCTCACGAGATTTTCTACTTTAAGTTTTGTGTTGTGAAGTTTTCAAGTTTTGGGTAAAGATTTGATGGATTATGGAACAAGGAGAGGCAAGAGCCTAAGCTTGGGGATGACCATGGCACCCCCAAGATAATATAAGGACACCTAAAAGCCAAATCTTGGGGATGCCCCGGAAAGCATCCCCTCTTTTGTCTACTTCTATCGGTAACTTTACTTGGAGCTATACTTTTATTTACCACATGATATGTGTTTTGCTTGGAGCGTCTTGTATGATTTGAGTCTTTGCTTGTTAGTTCACCACAATCATCCTTGCTTTACACACCTTTTGAGAGAGCCATACATGATTTGGAATTTGTTAGAATACTCTATGTGCTTCACTTATATCTTTTGAGTTATATAATTTTTCTCTAGTACTTCACTTATATCTTTTAGAGCACAGTGGTGGATTTGTTTTATAGAAAATATTGATCTCTCATGATTCACTTAGATTATTTTGAGAGTCTTAAATAGCATGGTAATTTTCTTAAAATCCTAATATGCTTGGTATGCAAGATTAATAATAAAACTTTCTTATGAGTGTGTTCAATACTATGATAAGTTTGATACTTGATAATTGTTTTGAGATATAGCGATGGTGATATTAAAGTCGTGCTAGTTGAGTAGTTGTGAATTTGAGAAATACTTGTGTTGAATCTTGTGATTCCCGTAGCATGCACGTATGGTGAACCGTTATGTGATGAAGTCGGAGCATGATTTATTTATTGATTGTCTTCCTTATGAGTGGCGGTCGGGGACGAGCGATGGTCTTTTCCTATCAATATATCCCCCTAGGAGCATGCGCGTAATACTTTGCTTTGATAACTTGTAGATTTTTGCAATAAGTATATGAGTTCTTTATGACTAATGTTGAGTCGATGGATTATACGCACTCTCACCCTTCCACCTTTGCTGGCCTCTCTAATACCGCGCACCTTTCGCCGGTATCATACACCCACCATATACCTTCCTCAAAACATCCACCATACCTACCTATCACGGAATTTCCATAGCCATTCCGAGATATATTGCCATGCAACTTTCCATCGTTCCTTTTATTATGACACACTCCATCATTGTCATATTGCTTAGCATGATCATGTAGTTGACATCGTATTTGTGGCAAAGCCACCATTCATAATTCTTTCATACATGTCACTCATGAGTCATTGCATATCCCGGTACACCTCTGGAGGCATTCACATAGACTCATATTTTGTTCTAAGTATCGAGTTGTAATTGTTGAGTTGTAGGAAAAATAAAAGTTTGATGATCATCATTATTAGAGCAGTGTCCAAAGAGGAAAGGATGATGGAGACTATGATTCCCCCACAAGTCGGGATGAGACTCCGGACGAAAAATAAATAAAAGAGGCCAAAGAAGCCCAAATAAAAAAAATGGGAGAAAGAAAAGAGGCCAAAAAAGAGAAAAGGCCCAAATAAAAAAATGAGAGAAAAAGAGAGAAGGGACGATGTTACTATCCTTTTACCACACTTGTGCTTCAAAGTAGCACCATGATCTTCATAATAGAGAGTCTCTCATGTTATCACTTTCATATACTAGTGGGAATCTTTCATTATAGAACTTGGCTTTTATATTCCAATGATGGGCTTCCTCAAATTGCCCTAGGTCTTCGTGAGTAAGCAAGTTGGATGCACACCCACTTAGTTTCTTTTTGAGCTTTCATATACTTAGAGCTCTAGTGCATCCGTTGCATGGCAATCCCTACTCACTCACATTGATATCTATTGATGGGCATCTCCATAGCCCGTTGATATGCCTAGTTGATGTGAGACTATCTTCTCCCTTTTTGTCTTCTCCACAACCACCATTCTATTCAACCTATAGTGCTATATCCATGGCTCACGCTCATGTATTGCGTGAAAATTGAAAAAGTTTTGAGAATGTCAAAAGAATGAAACAATTGCTTGGACTGTCATCGGGGTTGTGCATGATATAAATATTTTGTGTGGTGAAGATAGAGCATAGCCAGACTATATGATCTTGTAGGGATAACTTTCTTTAGCCATGTTAGTTTGAGAAGACATAATTACTTTGTTAGTATGCTTGAAGTATTATTATTTTTATGTCAATATGAACTTTTGTCTTGAATCTTTCGGATCTGAATATTCATACCACAATTAAGAAGAATTACATTAAAATTATGCCAAGTAGCACTTCGCATCAAAAATTCTGTTTTTATCATTTACCTACTCGAGGACGAGCAGGAATTAAGCTTGGGGATGCTTGATACGTCTCCAATGTATCTATAATTTTTGATTGCTCCATGCTATATTATCTACTGTTTTGGACATTATTGGGCTTTATTATCCACTTTTATATTATTTTTGGGACTAATCTATTAACCGGAGGCCCAACCCAGAATTGCTGTTTTTTGCCTGTTTTAGGGTTTCGAAGAAAAGGAATATCAAACGGAGTCCAAACGGAATGAAACCTTCGGGAACGTGATTTTTAGGAAGATTATGATCCGAGAGACTTGGACCCTACGTCAAGAAATAAAATAGGAGGGCATGAGGTAGGGGCGCGCCCACCCCCACCAGGCACGCCCTCCACCCTCGTGACCCCCCTATTGCTCCACCGACGTACTCCTTCGTCCTATATATACCTACGTACCCCCAAACAATCAGATATGGAGCCAAAACCCTAATTCCACCGCCACAACTTTCTGTATCCACAGGATCCCATCTTGGGGCCTGTTCCGGAGCTCCGCCGGAGGGGGCATCGATCACGGAGGGCTTCTACATCAACACCATAGCCTCTCCGTTGAAGTGTGAGTAGTTTACGTCAGACCTACGGGTCCATAGTTAGTAGCTAGATGACTTCTTCTCTCTTTTTGGATCTCAATACAATGTTCTCCCCCTCTCTTGTGGAGATCTATTCGATGTAATCTTCTTTTTGCGGTGTGTTTGTTGAGATCGATGAATTGTGGGTTTATGATCAAGTCTATCTATGAATAATATTTGAATCTTCTATGAATTATTTTATGTATGATTGGTTATCTTTGCAAGTCTCTTTGAATTATCAGTTTGCTTTGGCCTACTAGATTGATCTTTCTTGCAATGGGAGAAGTGCTTAGCTTTGGGTTCAATCTTGCGGTGTCCTTTCCCGGTGACAGTAAGGGCAGCAAGGCACGTATTGTATTGTTGACATCGAGGATAACAAGATGGGGTTTTATTCATATTGCATGAGTCTATCCCTCTACATCATGTCATCTTTCTTAAGGTGTTACTCTGTTTTTAAATTAATACTCTAGATGCATGCTGGACAGCGGTCGATGAGTGGAGTAGTAGTAGTAGATGCAGGCAGGAGTCGGTCTACTTGTCTCGGACGTGATGCCTATATACATGATCATACCTAGATATTCTCATAACTATGCTCAATTCTGTCAATTGCTCAACAGTAATTTGTTCGCCCACCGTAGAATACTTATGCTCTCAAGAGAAGCCACTAGTGAAGCCTATGGCCCCCGGGTCTATCTTCATCGTATAAATCTCCTACTACTTAGTTATTTCCGTTGCTATTTACTTTGCCTTTATTTTACTTTGCATCTTTATCATAAAAATACCAAAAATATTATCTTATCATATCTATCAGATCTCACTCTCGTAAGTGGCCCTATAGGGATTGACAACCCCTATTTGCATTGGTTGTGAGGATTTATTTGTTTTGTGCAGGTGCGAGGGACTCGCGCGTAGCCTCCTACTGGATTGATACCTTGGTTCTCAAAAACTGAGGGAAATACTTACGCTACTTTACTGCATCATCCCTTCCTCATCGGGGAAAACCAACGTAGTGCTCAAGAGGTAGCACTGGTGGCTCAGGGGCCATTGGCCTCAGGAGACATCTTGAAGTTGCGGAATTATTATAAAACATGGCCGGGCGTCTTGTTCTTCCCTGTGCGATCCCTTAGGTATGGGCTAGTCGTGGCTTAGTGTCGCAGTACCCGGGGGCATGGACTTTAAGAGGGTGCGTAGGTCATGAGCCTATTCGAGGGCGTCTCCCGAGGATAGAAAAAGGCAAGGCCCTGGGGAACAGGGTGGTGGCGAAGCATGTTCGTGGCGCGGGGTGGCCCGACGCCACCCCTCCTGGGCCAAGACCTACGGTCAAGCGAAAAGGCGAGGGGGAAATCCAACTTGGCAATCCAAAATGCGAGAACTCCAAATTCCATTAAGAGAGATTGCGAACCAACTACAAAAAGCAAGCAAATGAACACCTGCGTCCGGCACATAGTCTAGTCTTCTCACCAGCGCGGAGCTAAGTGCTGCCACTGGACGTGGGAGGGAGCCCCCGAGGCCCGAGGGTGGCTCTCCGGAGACTCCGGGGCGTGTACAGCCCCACTCATTATTACGTGAGAGTGTCACGAGCAGAGACCTTCACAGGCACTATGCCTTGCTTCATGGGTAGAACTTTCGGAGGTGCTGGATGTTCCAGGCATTCTGGATGGGGATCCCGTCCTACGTCTCCAGGTGCGCGGTGCCAGGCCTGGAGACGCGGGCGACCCTAAACGGGCCCTCCCACATGTGTGAGAGCTTATGCAGCCCTTCCCTGGAGAGCACGCACCATAGGACGAGATCTCCCACCTCGAGCGTCCTGGAGCGGACGCTGTGGTAGTGATACCGCCGCAGCGCCTGCTAGTACCTTGCCACTCGGAGCGAGGCTTGACGGTGGCGTTCCTCCCCCAGCAGGAGGTCCATCCCCTGCATGGCGTCCTGGCGTATCTCATCAAACGCCAAGACCCGCGCGGAGTGATGCTTGACCTCATGTGGGAGAACCACTTCAGCTCCATTAGCAAGGAAGAATGGAGTTTTGCTGGTCGGTTGGTCACGGGTGCTACGTACGGACCACAACATGGAATGGAGCTCATCGAGCCAACCCCTGCCGTAGGCCTCGAGCTTCTTCTTGAAGGTTCTTGTCTTGAGGCCCCTCAAGACCTCCGCGTTGGCGCGCTCAGCTTGGCCGTTGCTCCTTGGGTGTGCAACTGAGGCATAGCATAACTGCATTCCAAGGTTAGCACAATATGTTTTGAAGAGATTGCTAGTGAACTGCGAGCCATTGTCAATGATCATGCGATTAGAGACTCCGAAATGGCTCATGAGGCCCTTTATGAACTTGACCGCCGAACCGGCCGGGATGGTGCGGACTGCTTGCACCTCCGCCCATTTGGTAAACTTGTCGATGGCAGTGTAGAGGTAGCGGTAGCCCTCGGGCGCTCGAGGGAACGGACCCAAGATGTCCAGCCCCTAGACCGCGAATGGCCATGAGAGTGGGATGGTCTGGAGGCCCTGGGCGGGCTGGTGGATTTGCTTGGCGTGGAACTGCAGGCTTCACAGGATCTCACCAGCTTGGCCGCATCACTGAGCGCCGTGGGCCAGTAGGATCCGCTGCCGAACGCCTTGCCCACGAGGGTGCGTGATGATGAGTGATGCCCGCAGTCTCCGCCGTGTATGTCGGCTAACAGCTCGGACCCCTATTCCTTGGAGATGCGTCGCAAGGAAACATCGTTTGGTCATTTTCGATAGTGCTCACCGTCCCGGATGCAGTAGGCTGTGGCCTGCCGAGCTACGCGCTCAGCGTCTTCTTGCTTCTCTGGCAGGGTCCCTTGAAGCAGGTACGCCTTGAATTCCTCGGTCCATGTCGGTGTTCTGTGAACGGGGTCCCCAGACTTGCCTGCCTGCGGCCCGCAGTGCGGCGGAGCCAGCAGGTCGTACGACCCATCTTCACCAACAAGTCACCCAAGACCCACGCGAGGGGCCAAGCCTCGCGAGGCGGACGACGCAAGACCTCCTCAGGAGTATCCTTGTCAGGAAGGCTCGTGAGGAGCGGATATATAAAGGCGGGGCATACGTCACGAGGCTCTCGTGACGTAAGCCATGACGATCGACACCAGGCGGGCGCCAGGCGGTTGCCAGCGCGTGCATCGTCCTTGCTTCCTCTTTGGTGCAAAGGGGGCAAGCGCAGCCGCAGAGTATCGAGGCATCAGGCAAAGGTTGCCATTTCGGTGCAACAATACCAAGACCATGGACTGCAAGATGGAGGTCATCGTGGAGCCCGAGACGGCGTCACCACTAGAGCTTTGTGCAGGAGAAGATCGCTTTTGTCAGGAGGTTGTTCTTCCCCTTGTACTGTTCATCATCAGCCCAAGAAGCAATCCACCACCACACTGGAGTAGGGTATTACACCACAACGGTGGCCCGAACCAGTATAAACCCCGTGTCTTTATGTGTTGTGAGTTCGTCGAGTTCGTCCACAAGATCTCATCGAGCTAGAGCGTAGATTGCTAGGAGGGAAAGACTTCGTGTGCATCCTAGTGTTCGAACCTTAAGGGTTAGCCGGAGCCCCACATCCGACATTTGGCGCACCAGGTAGGAGTGCATCGGGTCTTCTCTCCACCAACCAGCGCCCCGCACCGCCGCACTACGCTCCCATGGCAGATGCCCGGCCACCAACCTCTGTGGCCAACACCAGCAGCAGGGAGTCTGGGTACCGAGCCCTGACCCCGCTCTGCGGCAAGTGCAGTGGCCGACCAAGTTCAGGCCGGAGATGCCGCCGCATTATTATGGCGTGGCAGACTCGGTGTTGTTCCTGCTAGCATACAAGGAGGCCATTCTCAAAGCTGGAAGCGATGACAAGATCATGGCAAACTTGTTCCCCCTGGCACTCGCCGGTGAGCCGTGCGCCTGGCTGCTCAACCTATGGGGATCCATGGTGACATCCTGGGGGGAACTCCGCGACCTCTTCACTGCATGATACACAGCGTTGGCACGTCACGCAGTCACGACACTGCTGGGTGGCTCCCAAGCACCTCCTTCAGATCGCCACGTCAAGCCTTTCTTCTGTCAGATTGGGGCAGCCTACAAGTGCCCGGGGGCTCCGCCGGGTTGGGCTGCGCCGGAGGACGACCTCACCTTCGACTCGGAAGACCACCCCGACTCCACCGCTGGCTCCGGGATGCTCCCAATGCTCTTCACGCCCACCATCTGCAACTTGGTCATCACCAAGACCCTCATCGACGGCGGCACCGGCCTCGACCTGCTCTCCGTGGAAGCCTTCAGCCTTCTTCATGTGCCGCTCGAATGGCTCGGCCTCAGCAAGCCATTCACAGGAGTGGGTGGTGGAGCTGCTCACCCTCTGGGGCAGATCCGCCTCCTGGACACCTTTGGCATGCGAGACAACTATCGCACCGAGCTGGTGGACTTTGACATCGCTCGCATCGGTCTCCTGTACAACACCATCCTCGGGTACCCGGCTCCCGCTCAGTTCATGGTGGCGACTCACCCGGCCTACAACCTCATGAAGATGCTAGGGATCAAGGGCGTCCTCACCATCATGGGGGGCACTAAGGAGGCCGTGACAGCGCTCAGGCTCGCCTTCCAGACCACGGCAGCGGCACAACCAGCCTGCGCCGGTGCGCCCGAGGCCAAGGAGACCGCGCCCACCAAGAAGAGGCAGCTGTTCACCCAAGACAAGGTGGGGACCAAGCAGGTGCCGGTCAACAAGGACGGGTCTTCAGGAGCCACCTTCACTATAGGAACCGGCCTTGGCCCGGGACAAGAAGAAGCTTTGGTGAGGTTTTTGCGCGCGAACAAGGAGATATTCACGTGGGAGCCCAATCAGTTGGTAGGGGTCCCGAGAGAGGTAATCCAGCATCATCTAAGGGTATGCGCCAACGTACGCCCCGTGAAGCAGCGAGCAAGACGGTAGTCCACTGAGAAGCAGGCCTTCATCGTCCAACAGACACTCAAACTGGAGGCGGCAGGTACCATCCGAGAAGTTCGATACCCCGAATGGCTGGCGAATCCCGTCGTAGTACCGAAGAAAGGTGGGAAGGAACATATGTGCGTCGACTTCACCAACTTCAACAAATTCTGCCCCCAAGATCCGTTCCCCCTTCCGCGCATCGATCAAATCGTCGACTCCACCGCTGAGTGCGAATTGTTATGTTTCCTGGATGCGTTCTCTAGATACCATCAGATCAAGATGGCGGTGGATGATGTGGAGAAGACGGCCTTCTTGACACCATACCATGTGGGGTGTACTGGTACACCTGCATGCCTTTCGGCCTTCGCAACGCGGCCGCAACCTTCAGTGGCTAATGCACATCGCCTTGGGGCGGCAGCTTGGCAGGAACACAGAGGCTTACGTTGATGACATAGTGGTCAAATCTCGCGAGGCGAGGACGTTGATTCAAGACTTGGAAGGGACCTTTGAGAGTTTGCGCCGAGTGAACTTGAGGCTTAACCCGGAGAAGTGCGTGTTTGGTGTCCCCTCTGGCAAGCTGCTGGGGTTTCTCATATCCCACAGAGGGATCTAAGCGAACCCGGAGAATATCAAGGCCATCGAAGACATGAGCCCACCATAGTCCCTCAAGGAGATGCAAAAGCTGGCAGGACGAGTGACCGCGTTAGGGCGTTTCACCTCTAAGCTGGGCGAGCACGCCTTACCCTTCTTTAAGCTCATGAAGAAGAAAGGCCCCTTCGAGTGGACCCCGGAGGCCGACCGGGCCTTCCAAGACCTCAAGGAATACCTCACCAGCCCCTGGTGATGGTGGCGCCGCGGCCTCTCAAGCCTCTGGTACTCTACCTCGCCACCACCCCGTACTCCGCCAGCGCGGCGCTGGTGGTAGTTTGGGAGGAGCGCGGAGACAAAGGTGTGCCGCGCGAAGCCAGAGCTAATGCATCGCAGGGTCAGGAAGGCACACCAGAGCCATCAGTGGCGGAAGCTCAAGCTCGACAGGGCAGCGTCGCGGAAACTCCTGAGGATGGCCAAGTCGTAGGAAGCCCTCCACCTCAGGATGCGCCACAATCTCCGCAAGACCCGAGCCTCAACAGTGTGCCAGCCCTCGTCGAGCACCCGGTGTACTTCGTCAGAATTGTACTGCGAGACGCAAGGGCACGCTACCCCATGCCGCAAAAGCTTCTACTCGCACTCTTGGTGGCCTCATGCAAGATGCGACACTACCTCCAGGGGCACCCCATCAAGGTCGTCTCATATGACCCATTGGAGAGGGTACACAGGAGCTCAAACTCAACCAGAAGGGTCACTGAATGGAACATCGAGCTGCAAGCATTTCAGCTGGAGTTCTGCACCACCAGGGTCATCAAGGGAGTTGCGCTCTCCAATTTTGTGGCGGAATGGTCAGATGCCCCGGATCTTGAGGAAGGAGAAGACCGGTCCACCTCCCAGTAAGTGAGGCACCTGACGGCTGGGTCATGTATTTTGATGGCGCCTTTGCGCACCAGGGCGCGGGGGCTGGAGCAGTACTCATCTCGCCCACTCAGGACAAGCTTTACTACGTCGTGCAACTCTGCTTCCAGCACGGCAAGAAGGTCTCCAACAATATCGCAGAATACGAAGGCCTCATAGCCGGCCTGCAGGCTGCGGCGGCGCTAGGGGTGAGGCGCCTTTCCGTCAAGGGCGGCTTGCAGCTCCTCGTTCACTTCTCCAACAAAGTGTATGAGCCAAAGGACGAGCACATGGAGGCCTACCTTGCGGAGGTGCGCAAGATGGAAAAGTAGTTCTCAGGCTTGGAGCTGCAGCACGTACCTAGTGGCACCAACAAGGAAGCCGACGGCATCGCCAAGAGAGCATTCAAGTGGCAACCGCAAGAGCGCGACGTCTTCGAAGAGCGGCTCTTCAAGCCATCAGCTATGCCACCTCTCTCAAGCACAGCTCAGCCTCGGGAGGAGCTCCCACAGCCCCCGGCCACGGGAGCACCAGCTTGTGGCCCAACCTCAGGAGCTCAGCTACTCTTGGCGCTCGAGCCCCAGGAGAAGTGCTGGACCAAGGAGTTTAAGGAGTACCTGATGCATGGGACACTGCCGGAGAAGGAAGAGGACGCGGAGCACGTGGCCCGACAGGCCACGGCATACTACATTCAGGACGGCGAGTTGTATAGGAGACGGCCGAATGATGTCACGTTGCGCTGCATCTCCAGCGATCAAGGGAGGGATCTGCTGATTGACATACTTGGCGGGGACTGTGGACATCACTCATCAGCGCGGACCCTTGTCGACAAGGCCTTCCGTAGAGGATTCTATTAGCCCACAACACTCAATGATGCAGCCGAGCTAGTGAAGTCCTGCGAAGCTTGCCAATTCCACACCAAGCAAATACATCAGCCTGCTCAAGGCCTCCAAACCATCCCGCTCACATGGCAGTTTGCGGCATGGGGGCTAGACATCCTAGGCCCGTTCCCATGAGCGCTAGGGGGCTACAGTTATCTCTACGTCCCCATCGACAAGTTCACCAAGTGGGCAGAAGTGGAAGCCGTCCGAACCATTCCAGCCGGCTCTGCTGTCAAGTTCATCAAGGGCCTTGTGAGCCGCTTCAGGGTCCCCAACCGTATCATCACAGATAATGGCTCGCAGTTTACTAGTAACCTCTTTAAAACCTACTGTGCTAACCTTGGAACGCAGATCTACTACGCTTCGGTGGCCCACCCCAGGAGCAATGGTCAGGCTGAGCGCGCCAACGTTGAGGTCCTGAGGGGCCTCAAGACTAGGACCTTCAAGAAGAAGCCGAAGGCCTGCGGCAGGGGCTGGCACGACGAGCTCCAGTCCATGTTGTGGTCCATCCGCACCACCGCTACCTAGCCAATGGGCGAGACCCCATTCTTCCTCATCTATGGAGCTGAAGCAGTCCTCCCTCACGAGGTCAAGCATCGCTCCACGCGGGTTCTGGCATTCGACGAAACGCAGCAAGACGCCATGCGGGGGATGGATCTCGTACTGGGGGAGGACGTCGACGTGAAGCTGTATCAAGGGCGGAAAGGTACCAGCAAGCACTTCGGCGTTACCACTGCCGCAACATTTCCTCGAGGACGCTCGAGACGGGTGACTTGGTCCTGAGGCAGGTCCTCTCCAGGGAAGGGTTGCACAAGCTTTCACCCATGTGGGAGGGCCCATTCAGGGTCATCCACATCTCCAGGCCTGGCGCCGTGCGCCTGGAGATGCAAGAAGGGACACCTATCCAAAACGCCTGGAACATCCAACACCTCCGGAAGTTCTACCCAAGAAGCAAGGCCCAGAGCCTGTGAAGCAAGGCCAGAGCCTGTGAAGCAAGGCCCAGGGCCTGTGAAGCAAGACCTAGGGCCTGTGATGCAAGGCCCAGAGCCTGTGAAGAAGGCCCGGTGCATGTGAAGAATTGCCGCCCGTGAAACTCTCACGTAATAAAGAGTTGGGGCTGTACACACCCGGAGTCTTAGGAGCGCCGGCCTCATGCCTTGGGGCTCCGTCCCACGCCTAGTGGACAGCACTTAGCTCCACGCCGGTGAGAAGACTTGAAGACTAGATTAGGTGTCGGACGCGGCTTTTCATTTGCCTTCCGTAGTTGGCTCGCTTCTCCTTAATCAAGTTTGCTTTTTGGCGTTCCTTGCTGATTTTGTTCCTTCGCCTTTTACCCAATTTTTCAGCTCTGGTTTGCTCGTGGTCTCTCTCTCGCATACCTCGTGAGGGGGCTAGGCAGGTGCCCTCGCGAGCGTTTTTCTTCTCTCTGCCTTCTCGAGAGTCACCCTCGTTCGAGCCTGAAAGCTGGCACATCTCTCCTAATCCGTGCCCCTTTGGTACCGCGATACAAAGCGCCAAGTCAAGGTTTGGGTGAACGGCAAACCCTCTAGCGCACCCGCTAACAATTTTTTTGGCAGTTTCTGAGCAAACGCGGGCATCTTGTGAAGGAAAGGCATCCCAAACGCACCAGGAAGGCACCTCGTGAAGGAAAGGGCGTCCCAGACGCATCAGGTTAAGTTATCTTTGCACAAAATAACAACATGGCATGGGAATAACACGCATGTCGCAATAACAAAGAACAACAGTTCGATACACGCCCCTCTGGGCCCATACTGGTTTCATTTTCTGATGCAAGAAAAAGGAAAAAGCTAAACAAAGTGGCGTTTCAGCAACCCGTGGAGGCAGGCCTTTGGCGACGCCCCGAGCCTAGCCAGATCCCTCCTCGAGCTTCATGGAGGCGCGACGATGAGATGACCCGCTGCCTCCTTCGAAGCGGGTGCGACGGCTGGACGTAGCCACCGCTGCTGGAGCTATCACCGGAGGAAGTGCCGCCATAGCTGGAAGAGATGCGGTCGCCGCCGAGGGCAGGCTCGCCCTCATCCTCGTCTTGACCATCGCCAAGGCCGAGCACCTCCCCACCGTCGTTCGTCTCGGGGAAGCACCCGGTGCAGCGACCATCTTCCCCGAACACCCTCACGTAGAGGGTCGACGCACCATCATACCTAAAGTGGAGCGTGCACCGCCTGCCCAGGCCGCGTGCATGGGCGAACGTCTGCCAGCCGCAGGCCAGGGCTATGTTGCCTGCGGCGGAAGTCTCGACCGCGACCCAGGAGGCCTTGCTGCAGCAACCATCCGCCTGCAACCAGAGCTCGCCTGGACCAGGGGCCGACAGTTCATCGACAAAAAGCGCGGAAGCTGGAGCCAGTTGCCGGCCGGGTTCTCCGACCAGACAACGAACTCCGGCGACACCTCTGCTGAATGGAAGTGTGGGCGGGGAGGCCGCGCCACCATCGCGTGCCTCCCCTCGTCAGCTGGACCGCCATGGTTGGGACGGTCCCCTCCACGTGCCGTGGCGCTGCCTTGACGGTGGGCCACGGTGGGGGTCACAGCGTGCTTGCGCGGAAGGCCGCGACCACACTTGGGCACTGGGGAACCGGGGCCCTCGCAAGGGGCTTTCCCCTTCTCGGCAGCAGAGAACTTCCTTCGTGGCGCCATCGGAGGTGCTGCAAGCAATGAAGCAAAGAAGAAGCGAGCAAGTGAGGAGGAGATGGGCAGCGGGGGCTCCGCCCCCCTCCCCATTTATAGCAAGAGAAGGCCAACCGGTGTCTCCCATGATCGCAGGTAATGATGGTTTCCCTTACATGTCGCAGGGACTTGTCAAGTCGTGCAGTCGTCGAGGTATAGTGGGGAAGCAGAGGCGCCCACGTCTAATCAACTGCCACGCGTCAACCGAGGCCACAGGCTTTTGGGTGCCCGCGGTGCTCCGAACTCGACCCTTGGCTTTGCCGCGAAGCTAAGCCCGAGCGCACCTTGGGCCCGGGGGCTACTGTCGGTGTTCTGGGAATGGGGGTCCCCAGACTTGCCTGCCTGCGGCCCGCGGCGTGGCGGAGCCAGCAGGCCGTATGGCCCATCTTCACCAACAAGGCACCCAAGACCCTCACGAGGGGCCAAACCTCGCGAGGCGGATGACGCAAGACCTCCTCAGGAGTAGCCTGGTCAGGCAGGCTCACGAGGAGCAGAGATATAAAGGCGGGGCAAACCTCACGAGGCTCCCGTGACGTAAGCCATCACGATCGACACCAGGCAGGCGCCAGGCGGGCGCCAACGCGCGCAGCGCCCTTGCTTCCTCTTGGGTGCAAAGGGGGCAAGCGCAGCCGCGGAGTACCGAGGCATCAGGCAAAGGTTGCAATTTTGGTGCAACAAGACCAAGACCATGGACTGCAAGACGGAGGTCATCGTGGAGCCCAAGACGGCATCACCACCAGAGCTCTGTGCAGGCAAAGACCGCTTTTGTCAGGATAGCTTGTACTAGCTGCCCCCCTTTGAATTAGCCCGCCATTGTTGGCTCCCATCCCGCTCAATATTTGGGAAGAGGACCAGGGCCTCTATAAATAGGACTAGCCACCATGGTATAGGGAGAGACCGTACCAGGGACAGAGAGACCTCATCAGACCCAGAGAGACACACAAGTCCGAAAGCACAAGAACACCTCAACCTCAGGAGGGTGTTCTTCCCCTTGTACTGTTCGTCATCAGCCCAGGAGGCAATCCACCACCACACTAGAGGAGGGTATTACACCACAATGGTGGCCCGAACCAGTATAAACCCCGTGTCTTTATGTGTTGTGAGTTCATCGAGTTCGTCCGCAAGATCTCAGCGAGCTAGAGCGCAGATTGGTAGGAGGGAAAGACTTCGCGCCACCCCAGTGTTCGAACCTTAAGGATTATCCGGAGCCCCACATCCGACAGTCCAGCCTCCCTCCTGAGGCTCGAGCTCAAGGAGTAGGCGTGCTCCTGAGGTCAGGCCACAGGCGGGGGCCCCCGAGGTAGGTGCTGGCGGGAGCTCCTCCTAAGGCAGTGCAGGCTCCGCAACCGGAGGGGCTGCTGTAGGCTTGAGGAGCCACTCCTCGAAGACACAGGGCTCCTGAGGCTGGTGCTTGGATGCCCTCTTAGCGATGTCATCAGCTTCCTTGTTTGTGCCACGGGGAAGGTGCTGCAACTCCAGGCCCAGGAATTGTTTCTCCATCTTGCGTACCTCCGCTAGGTATGCCTCCATGTGTTCATCCTTCGGCTCGTACACTTTGTTGGAGATGTTGACGAGGAGCTGGGAGTCGCCCTTGATGGTGAGGCGCTTCTCGCCCAAAGCGGCTGCGGCCTTGAGTCCAGCGATCAAGCCTTCATACTCTGCGATGTTGTTGGAGACCTTTTCACCGTGTTGGAAGCAGAGTTGCACGGCATAGAAGAGCTTGTCCTGGGTAGGCAAAACGAGCATGGCTCCAGCCCCCGTGCCCTACTCTGCGAAGGCGCCGTCAAAGTACATGATCCAGCCGTTTGGTGCTTCGCTCCCTGGTGAGAGCGTCCGGTCCGCGCCTGCCTCTGGTCCTGGGGCATTGGTCCATTCCGCCACGAAGTCGGTGACTGCAGCTCCCTTGATGACCCTGGTGGTGCTGAACTCCAGCTGAAATGCCTACAGTTCGATGTCCCATTCAGCGACTCTACCTGCGACATTGGGGCTCCAGAGTACTCTCTCTAGTGGGTAGGCCAAAACGACCTTGATGGGATGTCCTTGGAAATAGTGGCGCAGCTTGCGCAAGGCGATGAGAAGCGCGGGCAAGAGCTTTCGTGGCATGGGGTAGCATGCTCGCGCGTCCCACAGTATCGTGCTGACAAAGTACACCTGGTGCTCGATGAGGGCAGACTTGTTGGTGTAGTCCGAGACCTCCTGTGGCAGAGGCGCCTCCTGAGGCTGGTGGACGTCAGGATCTTGGTCGCCTGTTGGCGCAACCATGGCCTCAGGGTTCCGCCTTGAGGTTGCGTCACCTTGACCGAGCGTGCGGAGTCATGCGGCAGGCCCTTGGACTAGTGCTCCTCCCTGACGGCCACCAGCGCCACGCTGGCTAGGTGAGATGTGGCGGCCAGGTAGAGCACCTGGCGCTCGAGTGGACGCGGCTCCACCATCATCGGCGGGCTGGTGAGGTATCTCTTGAGATCTTGGAATGCGGCGTCGGCTTTCAGAGTCCACTCGAATGGCCCCTTCTTCTTCATCAACTTAAAGACTGGGAGGGTGCGCTCCCCTAGCTTGGAGATGAAGTGCCCTAGCACGGTCACACAGCCTGCCAGCTTCTGCATTTCCTTCAGGGTCTATGGCGGGCTCATCCTTTCTATCGCCTTGACCTTCTTCGGGTTTTCCTCGATCCCCCTATGTGACACCAGAAAGCCTAACAGCTTGCCAGAGGGGACGCCAAACATGCCCTTTTCTGGGTTGAGCCGCAAGTCCAACTTGTGCAGGCTGGCGAACGTCTCTTCCAGGTCCTCAATGAGGGTCCTTGCCTCCCGAGATTTCACCACTATGTCGTCGATGTAGGCCTCGGTGTTTCTCCCGAGCTGTTGGCGCAGAGTGATGTGCATGAGCCGTTGGAAGGTCGCTCCGGCGTTACGCAGCCCAAAGGGTATGCAGGTGTAGCAGTACACCCCACACGAGGCCAGGAAGGCCGTCTTCTCGACATCCTGCACCGCCATCTTGATTGGGTGATACCCTGAGAATACGTCCAAGAAGCACAGCAAGTCGCACTTAGTGGTAGAGTCGACGATGTGGTCGATCCGCGGCAGCGAGAAGGGGTCTTGGAGGCATGCCTTGTTGAGCTTGGTGAAGTCGACGCACATTTATTACTTCCCGCCTTTCTTAGGGACTACGACCGGGTTTGCCAGCCATTTTGGGTATCACACCTCCCGAATGACACCCTTGTCTTGCAGCTTGAGGGCTTCTTGGGAAATGAACGACTGCTTCTCTATGGACTGCTGTCGTGCCTTCTGCTTCATCGGGTGTACATTGGGGCACACATTCAGGTGATGCTCGATCATCCTGATACGCCTCTGTCGTATTCTACTTTCCCAAACACTTTTGTCCTTGTTTTGGACTCCAACTTGCATGATTTGAACCGAACTTACCCAAACTGACGTTGTTTTTAGCAGAATTGCCATGGTGTTATTTTTGTGTAGAAATAAAAGTTCTTGGAATGACCTGAAAATCAACGGATATTATTTTTGGAATATATAAAAAATACTAGAAGAAGAATCCACGTCAGGGGGCCCACACCATGTCCACGAGGGTGGGGGCGCGCCTCCACCCTGGGCGTGCCCCCTGCCTCGTGGGCCCCCTGACGCTCCAACTCCATATATTCACTTTTGGGGAGAAAAAAAATCAGAGAGAAGGATTCATCACGTTTTACGATACAGAGCCGCCGCCAAGCCCTAAACTCTCTCGGGTGTGCTGATCTGGAATCCGTTCGGGGCTCCAGAGAGGGGAATCCGTCGCCATCGTCATCATCAACCTTCCTCCATCACCAATTTCATGATGCTCACCGCCGTGTGTGAGTAATTCCATCATAGGCTTGCTGGACGGTGATGGGTTGGATGAGATTTATAATGTAATCAAGTTAGTTTTGTTAGGGTTTGACCCCTAGTATCCACTATGTTCTGAGATTGATGTTGCTATGACTTTGCTATGCTTAATGCTTGTCAGTAGGGCCCGAGTGCCATGATTTCAGATTTGAACATAGTATGTTTTCATGAATATATGTGAGTTCTTTATCCTATCTTGCAAGTCTATAGTCACCTATTATGTGTTATGATCCGTTAACCCCGAAGTGACAATAATCGGGATACTTACCGGTGATGACCGTAGTTTGAGGAGTTCATGTATTCACTATGTGTTAATGCTTTGGTCTGGTACACTATTAAAAGGAGGCCTTAATATCCCTTAGTTTCCAATAGGACCCCACTACCACAGGAGGGTAGGACAAAAGATGTCATGCAAGTTCTTTTCCATAAGCACGTATGACTATATTCGGAATGCATGCCTACATCACATTGATGAACTGGAGCTAGTTCTGTGTCACCCTATGTTATAACTGTTGCATGATTGATCGCATCCGACATAATTCTCCATAACCGATCCAATGCCTACGAGCTTTTCATATATTGTTCTTTGCTTATTTACTTTTCCGTTGCTATTGTTACAATTACTATAAAACCAAAACTGCTACATTTACTTTTACCATTGTTACCACTACTATCATATTACTTTGCTACGAAATACTTTGCTGCAGATATTAAGTTTCTAGGTGTGGTTGAATTGACAACTCAGCTGCTAATACTTGAGAATATTCTTTGGCTCCCCTTGTGTCGAATCAATAAATTTGGGTTGAATACTCTACCCTCTAAAACTGTTGCGATCCCCTATACTTGTGGGTTATCAAGACTATTTTCTGGCGCCGTTTCCAGGGAGCATAGCTCTATTCTTTGAGTCACTTGGTATTTATATCTGCTTATCACTATGAAGAACTTGAAAGATCAAAGAACCAAGATTTTTCCCTCAACTACGAGGGGAGGTGAGGAACTGCCATTTGGCTCTGCACTTGATTCACCTTCTGTTTTGCGTAAACTTGCAACACCTACACATGCTATTGATTCCGATAGGTCGCATGTTATTGATGATGCCACTTCTGCTTTGCATGATACTTATGATGAAACTACTTATATGCTTGATACTACTGTGCCACTAGGTGAATTTCTTGATGAACAACTTGCTAGGGCTAGAGAGAATGAAATTATTGAATCTGGTAATATTGATGAAAGTGATGATGAAGATTCTCCCCCTAGATATGAATTGCCTATTTAGCCTGAGGGTTATGTTATGGATGAAGAAACTGCTAGAGACTTTCTTGCCTGCAATGATAGATCTGATCTTAAGAAATTATTAGCCAAGCTTAAAGGAAAGTCTTTGAATGCTAGAATGAAATATGACCCCGCTTTTGCTACTTCACTTATCTTTATTACTGATAAGGATTATGATTTCTCTGTCGATCCTGAGTTAATTACTTTGGTTGAATCTGATCCTTTTTATGGCTATGAATCTAAAAATGTAGTGGCACATCTTACTAAATTAAATGATATAGCCACCATGTTTACTCATGATGATAAAACTCTCTATTACTTTATCCTTAAGTTATTTCGATTCTCATTAAAGGGTGATGCTAAAACATGGTTTAATTCTCTTGATTCTGGTTGTGTGCGTATTCCCTAGGATATGATTTATTACTTCTCTGCTAAATATTTCCCCGCTCGTAAGAAACAAGATTCCTTAAGGGAAATATATAATTTTGTGCAAATTTAAGAAGAGAGTATCCCACAAGCTTGGGGGAGGCTTCTCTGATTACTTAATGCTTTGCCTGATCATCCTCTCAAGAAAAATGAAATACTTGATATCTTTTATAATGGACTAACCGATGCTTCCAGATACCACCTGGATAGTTGTGCTGGTTGTGTTTTCAGGGAAAGAACTGTTGCTCAACCTGAATTGCTATTGAATAATATGTTGACTAATGAAAATAATTGGACACTTGCCGAACCAACTCCTAAGCTAACTCCGAAGAAAAGGGGTATTCTATTTCTCAGTCCTGAAGATATGCAAGAGGCAAAGAAATCTATGAAAGAAAAAGGTATTAAAGCTGAAGATGTTAAGAATTTACCACCTATTGAAGAAATACATGGTCTTGATAACCCGACATGGGTAGTAAAGGTAAATTATCTCTATAGATTTGATGAAGGTGATATTCCTCATTATAAGTCTGCAAGCCAATGCTTAGATGAGTTTGATAATTTTATTGTTAAACAAGAAAACTTTAATGCTTATGTTGCTAGACAATTGAAACACAATGTCGATATGCTTGAACACTTGCGTGATTATATGGATAGTGTTAAAGGTGAACTTAAACTTATTAGCAAACATGCTTCTATGGTTACCACTCAAGTAGAATAAGTGCTTAAAGGTCAAAACGATTTGCTCAATGAATTAAATAATAGGAAGAATGATAATGATGTTAGAGTTATGACTAGAGGACGTAAAATGACTCAGGAACCTTTGTATCCCGAGGGCCATCTTAAGAGAATTGAGCAAGATTCTTAGAGAACTAATATTGATGCACCTAATCCTTCTAAGAGAAAGAAAAAGAAAAATGATAGGACTTTCAATGCTTTTAGTGAACCTGTTGTTGACATACCTAAGAACCCCAATGATATTGCTATTTCTGATGCTGAAACACAATCTGGTAATGAACGTGAACCTAGTGATAATGTTAATGATAATGTTCATCTTGATGCTCAACATAGCAATGACAATGATGTAGAAATTGAACCTTTGTTGATCTTGATAACCCACAATCAAAGAATCAACATTGTGATAAGAGAGACTTTGTTGCTTGGAAACACGGTAAGGAAAGAGAACCATGGGTTCAAAAACCCATGCCTGTTTCTCCTAAACCATCCAAGAAAAAGGATGATTAGGATTTTGAGCGCTTTGCTGAAATGATTAGACCTATCTTTTTGCGTATGCGTTTGACTAATATGCTTAAAATGAACCCTTATGCTAAATATATGAAGGATATTTTTACAAATAAAAGAAAGATACCGGAAGCTTAAATTTCCACCGTGCTTGCTAATTACACTTTTAAAGGTAGAATACCAAAGAAACTAGGAGATCCAGGAGTACCAACTATACCATGCTCCATTAAAAGAAACTATGTTAAAACTGCTTTATGTGATCTTGGAGCCAGTGTTAGTGTTATGCCTCTCTCTTTATATCGTAGACTTGATTTGAATAAGTTGACACCTACTGAAATATCTTTGCAAATGGCTGATAAATCAACTGCTATACCTATCAGTATTTAGACTCAAAAAAAAACCTATCAGTATTTGTGAGGATGTGCTTGTTGTGGTTGCAAACGTTACTATTATAACGCACTTTGTTATTCTTGATATTCCTGAGGACGATAGTATGTTTATTATTCTTGGAAGACCCTTTTTGAATATTGCAGGGGCTATTATTGATTGCAATAAAGGCAACGTCACTTTTCATGTTAATGGAAATGAGCATATGATACACTTTCCGAGGAAACAACCTCAAGTCCACAATATCAATTCTATTAGAAAAATTTCAACAATTACTATTGGAGGTTTTGAATTTCCTCTTCCTACTGTCAAGAAGAAATATGATATTCTTATTGTTGGGGATGTCCATATCCCTGTTGAGGTAACCTAGTGTTATTCGAAATTTCTCCAGTTTCATGTTATTCGAAATGAGTTTGTTAACAAGACCTGATCAACCTTGTTAGTGGATTCCTTTTGAGGAGCATGAGATGGAAGAAGTTAGAAAACACAACCTTCTGTACCCTCTTTTTACTTTCTGTTATTTATATTAAATAAAGAAGAAATAGTATTTTTTGTCTGTCTTCTGAATTATCCTTGCAATAAAAAATACCCCAAAATAAAAGTTCTCCAAATTGCCAAAAAATTTAATATGATTTTTTCTAGAATATTTGAGAATATCTAGCACTAAGAACACACCAGGGGGACCCACCACATGCCCACGAGGGTGGAGGGCGCACCCCCCTGCCTCATGGGCCCCATGTGGGTCCCCTCCACTTATTCCAGCCACCACACACTCCTTCCTCCCAAAAAATCACTATCCAGCTCAAACCCGAGTTCTTGTTCATCTTGCTGCCATTTTCGATCTCCTTGCTCAAAGCTCCATTCACAAAACTCCTTTGGAGGATTGTTCTTCGGTATGTGACTCCTCCAATGGTGCAATTAGTTTTTGTTCTAGTGCTTTATTCATTGCAATTGTTTACTGATTAGGTGACCTTGTTCTTGAGCCTGCATGTCAAATTTATATGGTCAAAAGTAGTTTTAATGCATGATGTAGCCTCTAGACACTTGTAGGAGTAGTTGCTATCAATTTTGTTGAGTTCGGTTCACTTTTATTTTAAATTACTAAAAATTTCAGAAATTTTCAGAAAAAGATGAAGAGATTTTTGAGGGGCTCATCAAGCCGAAGCTCAAAGGATAAGCAAAGTGAAGAGAACAAGAAGCCCAAGTATAATCTCCCTCATACTGCGGAGGTTCGACCATGTGAATGGCCTTATGATGAGTTCTTGAAAGAGGCCGGGATTCATGAAGATTTTTATCACTTGGCTGAGAATGCAGGCCTCACCGCCTTCCTCCACGACCAGCATGAACAGTATCTCTTACTCACCAATATCTTTGTGCAAAATTTACATTTCCATGCTAGGAGATCACCACCTTCGGTGGAATTTTATTTATATGATGTGCATAAGGAGATGTCACTTTATGATTTTTGCCGGGTTTGTTTGATACCCTTTGAGGGCAGCATAGAGGAACCACATTGTAGTGATGTGGAGGGATTTATTGATATGATTGCTGTAGGGGAAACGAGGAAAGTTTCCGATGCGAGAATCACTAGCATACATTTTCCTGTTCTACGTTACTTCGCAATATTTGCTAGTAGATGCTTAATTGGTCGCGGGAACTGTGGGAACCTTAGTGCCCGGATATTGTGATTTTGCACCATGCCTTGTTTCAGGATACTACTTTCAGTTTTAGGCGCTATTTTTGCTAACGGTTAAATCTGAACCGTACTAAGGGCCCCGTCTTAGGAGGCATCTTCGCCTCGTGCCTTACTGCACACTTTAACATACCTATTAGGTATTATGAGAAAGAGGAAAATTGCTGCCTAATGTTTTTCTAGATTATAAGAGCATGATAGCGCATGCTTTTATTGTTAAGAATAAGAAAAGGATGCTTAACTATAGACTAATTTTTGGTAAGAATCACTTTGAGACTATTACCTTGCTTGCTCCCTCTTTGTTTAACATATTGTCTGGCAAGTACCTTGTTTTGCTGGAGGACGTTTATGCATATTGGAGCGTGACACCAGTTCCAGAGCCTGAGCCAGAACCACCACCCCTGGACCCTTATTCGACAGTCAGTTTATCAGTGGGATCCAGAGGAGATTGCCAACAAGTGGCACCCAGAGTACACTCCTCCTTACACCGGAGAGGGTCACTTTGATCCATGGGCATCGACCAACCTAGGCCAAAAGCCTAAGCTTGGGGGAGTACGCATTTCTCACCGGCATTACATTCATGTTCACACACTCATGCCAGTTGTCGGTATTCATACTTTTTCATTATATCATCCATGCTAGTTTATTTTCATTTTCTCGCTTTCTTCTTGTGTGTTTGAAAAACCTTAAGAAAAAATTAGTTGTTTCTTTTAGCCAGTTTACTTTCCATGCCTGTAGTAGTAATTAAAAAGAAAACCCAAAAAGATTTCTCATTCTTCTTTTGCTTGTCGGGAGCTTTCCCGTATAAATAGTTTTGTTTCTTTTCTTTCTTTCCTTTGGGGTTGAGAGGAGAAGACCATGATGAAAGTGTTGAGTGGCTCTCATATGCATTATTGTTGATCTAACAAAGAGCCCATATTACCTTGTCTTCTCTCTTGAATTGAATGCTTGCAGATTCCAGCTTAGTCCAATGCACGTGCACTATTCTTATTATCTACACCGTTCGGTCGTGCAAGTGAAAGGCAATAATGACGATATATGATGAACTTATTGAGATGAGAAAAGCTGGTATGAACTCGACCTCTCTTGTTTTTGTAAATATGATTACTTCATCATTCCTGATTCGGCCTATTATGAAAGTAACATGTTTGCAATGACAATTAGAGATTATAGTTCTTATGCCATGCATAATTAGCTAGGATTTTATAATGGTTTACCTTGCGTGCCAACATGCTATTAAAATGGTTGTGATGTGGTATGATAGGGTGGTATCCTCCTTTGAACGATTCGAGTGGCTTGGCTTGGCACATGTTCACGCATGTAGTTGAAACAAAATCAACATAGCCTCTACGATATTTATGTTCATGGTGAATTATATCCTACTCATGGTTGCATTCGGTGTTGATTAATTTTAATGCATGTTCATGACTGTTGTCGCTCTCTAGCTGGTCGCTTCCCAGTCTTTTTCTAGATTTCACTTGTACTAAGCGGGAATACTGCTTGTGCATCCAATTCCATAAACCCCAAAGTTATTCCATATGAATCCACCATACCTACCTATATACGGTATCTACCTGCTGTTCCAAGTAAATTTGTATGTGCCAAACTCTAAACCTTCAAATAAACATTCTGTTTTGTATGCTCGAATAGCTCATGTATCAACTAGGGCAGTCTGTATCTTTCATGCAAGGTAGGTTATTCTCAAGAGGAGTGGACTCCGCTCCTCATTCACGAGAAAATGTCTGGTCACCGGGATGCCTAGTCCCATGCTCAAATCAAATCAAAATAATTGCAAACAAAACTTCCCCAGGATTGTTGTTAGTTGGAGGCACCTGTTGTTTCGGGCAAGCCATGGATTGATGCTTGTTGGTGGTGGGGGAGTATAAACTTTACCATTCTGCTTGGGAACCGCCTATAATGTGTGTAGCATGGAAGATATTGAGATGTCTCGGTTGTTATGTTGACAATGAAAGTATACCAATTAAAATATTATTCATCTCTATTTGAAAATTGAGCTCTGGCACCTCTACAAATCCCTGCTTCCCTCTACGAAGGGCATATCCATTTACTTTTATGTTGAGTCATCATCCTCTTATTAAAAAGCACCAGTTGGAGAGCACCACTGTCATTTGCATCCATTACTGTTAGTTTACATTGAGCATGACTTGACTGGATCTCTTTTACCATGAATTACAATGTCTAGTCAGTCCTTGATCTTTAAAGGTGCTCTGGATTTATGTTTTGCGGTCTCAAAAAGGGCTAGCGAGATACCATCTTGTTATATCATATTATGATTGTGTTGAGAAAGTGTTCTCATCCGAGATTTATTATTATTGCTCGCTAGTTGATTATGCCATAGATATGAGTAAACATGAGACCTAAGTGTTATTGTTAATATGGTTAGTTCATAATCTTTGCTGAAAACTTGAATGCTGGCCCTTTGCATGGGTGCCCCGGGGGGTTTATATAGGCCTACCCCCCGGGGGTACAATGGTAATCCGACTGGGCGCGGGGCCCAGTCGTCTGTGACCGCGCTCGCCGGCTTCTGCACCGACTGCTGGGGCCCGCCGGCTGGTGGGTCCCGCCGGCTACCAACTCCTTGGCAACAGGCAGGCCCCACTGCCAAGGGTCTTGTCGATGATTGGTTACTGTTGCCTCATCCTGATGACTAGGGCTTCGTCGAGGTAAGCGTGGCTACACTGCCGCCGTCCGGCGAGCGATTACTGTAGCCTTACCGCGTCTTGTCTCCTTAATGGGGCGTCTTCTTCGAGAGGGGAAGCGAGCCGGCTGTGGGGAGCCGGCCCCGTCTCGGGCCGACTGGAGGAGGCCAGGCCGCCTTCGAGTGTCTCTCTGCCCGAAGGGGCCACCGCCCGTGGGCCGTACTGGTAGCCCGTCGTGGATGACATCAGGGTCAACATGGCAACAGTGCCGCGCCGGACGGGTCATGGCCACTCCGTACGGCGCACTGTGCCAGGCGTGCTCCGGGATTCGGGGGTGGCAGGCTTTACTGTAGCCACGCCCCGTCTCATCGCCACTAGGTGGATGCAAACTTTGAGGGTACGGTCTCGACCGCTCTATGGGAGTCGGCCTTCTCGCGGCCGGCTTCTCGAAGTCGGCCCTCCCATGGCTTTCTTCATGAGGGCTAAAGTCGGGCTGCCTTCCGAAAGCCGGCGTGGGTGACAGCCAGCAAGGGGAAGGCGGCCCCATGTCTTGGATTCCTGAGAGCCGGATGGGCTCGTAATTTTTTCAGAAGGGCCAGGGGAAGCCGGCTAGGCTACCCTTGGCTATTTACTCCGACATTTGGCGCGCCAGGTAGGGGTGCGCCGGAATTCGTCTTCCACCACCCCGTGCTCCTCTGACCATCGCGTCCATGTCTGACGCTCGTCGGGCCCGCACCGAGCGCCGGGCCGCTCTCGCTTCCCACGTTGCCCAGACGGCTCCTGTCGACGGGCGTCCTCTCCCCGTCACCTGCCGTCAACGCCGCCACCGGCCCTGCAGGGGACGAGTAGCAAGCGTCGTCTCAGCATCTGTCCGTGCCGCAAGACGGCCGCACCGCTACTCCCTCGCTCACCCCAGCTGGTTCTTCGTCCTGCACGCTCCGCGCACCCATGGAGGCTCGAGCTACGCTCATCACGGCAAATGAGCTCCTGCTCCACCGTCCCGTCGATGATGTTTACGAAGAATGGCTCGACCGCGTCGCTGAGCTCGTCCACGCCGCAGGGGGCTCTCCTGCGCCGTCCTTTCCGCTGCACCGCACCCCGCCCCGTGCGGGCGACGAAGCTCCGGCGGCGCCCTAGCCACCTCCTCCTCAAGAAGGAGCCATGGCTCCAAGGCGCGTGGTCCCTGGGCGGAACCCGCTCCGTCAGGTGCCAGCGCGGCAAGAGCAGAGCTGCCAAGAAGTCCCTCGCCCGCAAGAAGCTGCCCGGGCGCTCCCTGCTCCAGCATGTCGCGACCATGCTCCTGCTCCCGCACGTCAAGACCCCGCGCTGCTCCCAGCTGCAGTGCATGGGGACATGCAAGACCATGCTCTCCATCACCCAAGGCCTCCCATGGCCACAGCAGGCTACCGTGCCTTCACCACCGAGCTACGCAGCGTCGCGTGGCCCGGCAAGTTCAAGCCAGACCTGCCTCCTCGTTACAACGGCACGGCCGACCCTACGAAGCTGCCAACGGAGACGAGAAGGTCATGGCGAACTGGTTTCGCATGGCGCTCAAGGACGGGGCCCGAACCTGGCTCCTGAACCTGGCTCCAGGCACGATCTCCTCCTAGGACGAGATGCGCACCCGCTTCATCGCCAACTTCCAAGGTACTCACGATCGGCCACCCGCCGTGAGCGACATGCGCCGCATCAAGCAACAACCCGGAGAGACCCTGCAGAAGTACATCCAGCGCTTCAACAACACACGCCTTAAGATTCCCAAGGTGACCGAGGAGGCCATCATCTCAGCCTTCTCCGACGGCGTGCGCGATGTCAAGATGAAGGAGGAGCTGGCGATGCATGAAGACCTGTGCACTTACTTGGAGCTGTTCAACTTGGCAACCAAGTGCGCCAGGGCTGAGGAAGGGCGTCTCTCCCTCCTCGAGCTGCCTGTCACAGACCCAGAAGAGAAGAAGCCCAAGGCCAAGGATGTGAAGCGCAAGGGGGCTGTCGTGCTCGCGGCAGAACCAGACACCAAACGGGGCAGAGATCAACCCGAATCTTCCAAGGGCAGTCGGTACTGTGTGTACCACGACCTCCACACCCACAACACCAACGAATGTCAAGAGCTCCGAGCCGTGCGAGAAGGAAGGATCTGCCATCGTCCCGACCGCGGTGACCGGGGCTACGGTCGAGGAGGAGGAAGGAACGCAGGACGCTGGGAAGACTGCGGCCCGCGCCAAGGGTGGCGCGATCAACCTCGCGAAGATCGCTGGCAAGACCCGCCTCGCGAGGGAGACTGGAGGGATCATCCTCGCGAGGATCGCCCGCAAGGCAACGCAGGCCTCCCTCCGCTGCCGCCGCAGCCAAGGAGAAACGAGGACCGCCATCAGGACGAGGGGGCTGGGGGCTTCCAGGAGCCGCGCGCGATCGCCTGCATCCTGGGCGGGGCTCAAGCCCCAGCCTCTCAACGCACCTTCAAGCAGTTCGCCCGCGAAGTGAATGCAGTCCTCCCCAAGCTCGAAGCCATGCGCCCTCTCAGGTGGTCGCCGTGCGCCATCACGTTCAGCTCAGCAGATCAGCTCAAGTGTGCGGCCACAGCCGGAGTCCTCCCGATGCTTTGTTCCCCAATCATCAGCAACGTGGTGGTCACCAGGACCCTCATCGATGGCGGGGCAGGGCTCAACGTCCTGTCTGTGGAAACATTCAACAATCTCCAAGTGCCCTACAACCAGCTTCAGCCAACCAAGCCTTTCTCCGGAGTCACCGACGGCTCCACGGTCCCGATTGGGCAGGTCCGCCTCCCTGTCACCTTCGGGGCACGCGACAACTACCGCACCGAGCTCATCGACTTCGACATCGCTCACATTCGCCTGCCGTACAACGCCATCTTTGGGTACCCAGCGCTGGCCAAGTTCATGGTCGTAACTCACCACGGCTACAACATCCTCAAGATGCCAGGAAGTGGCGGAGTCATCACGGTGCCCTGTGAAGAGAAGGACGCGGTGTGTTCCCTGGAACGAGCCTTTCAGGCCGCATCACTAGAAGACCCGGATCGCGGAAGCAGGAGGCTTCCCGAGACCACCCCCAAGGAGAAGAAGACATCGTCCGGCCCGACCCCTCAGGAGGCAGGCCCCTCAGGGCCCGCGCCTACCCAGGGGGAACCTCCTTCCATCGCATAGGAAAGCACACCCGGCGCCCTCCTCAGGCAGGGCTCGGGGGCTCTCCCCTAGAGGACCACCGACCTGGCTAAGGTCACGAGGGAGGCGCTTGGGCACCACATGGAGGCGTGTTTCGAAGCACGTTTCCCTCAAGAAGGAGTAAGGCAAGGAGAGCTAGACCCTCAGGAGTTCGTCAGCAAGGCCATTCAGGAGCTACAGGAGTCAAGAGTCATGAAAGGCGGTCCCCGCCTACCAGCTGTGGCTCCCCATCTAGGCGAGGATGGTGGGCTGCGCGTCTGCATCGACATACCATGGCTCAGTCGAGTCGCCTCTCTGGAGCGCCTCTGGCACTCGCGAGTGGGGCGTTGCGAAGGTCCGCCCCACAGCTACATTCGCATATCTTACGGCTTGCCGAACGCGGCTGCCACGTACCAGCGCCTCATGAGGGGTATCATGGAGGCTCAAGAGGCCAGGCGTTCCGCAGCCCTGGCGGAGATGGAGATGGTCCGCAAGGAGCCACCAGCGCCTCCGAAGCCTCCCGAGGCCCCTGGGCCTGAGGGCTCGTGAGGATCGGCTTCCGCAGCCCACCGAGTCTGCTACACCAACACTCCTTCGTCCTCAACATCATCAGGTGACATCTTTCAAGTTTCATTTCCAGCTGGGAGCGCCCCCCAGGGCTGCATTATTGCCAGGCTGCGTGGGTCCGTCCCTGCGGCATGTATCCCTTTTATTTCATGTTGTTAGCTTACTTTGTTGGGGGCGCCCCTCGGGCTGCATCATCCCGAAGTCGCTCGGGCCAGACCCAGCGGCATGTATCCCTATTGTGTTTATTTCCGGCTATGCGTTCGACCCACCATGCTTGATTATTTGATGCCGGTCCACGGCACCTCTTCTTCTCCATTCCGACCACTTACATGTTAAAGGGGGGGTACCTGAGAATCGCGACTCAGGGTGGCTCTCCAGCCCTCACCCTCTGGCCTTGTCCATGGCATCGCCACCTGGCATACCAGCGACGGCTGAGACCAGCTCGAGGGCCGGGACCCGAGGACGTAGAGTGCCGGAATCTAACCAAATTTGCAGGGACACATCACAAGATAAGGCCCAGTGCCAGGCGCAACCCGCCTAGAGGTAGGGCCCCGTGAGTCCCGCGCTAGCTCACGGGTGCCCAGACACACCTCGCCAGGGCCTACTGTGCCAGCCACGTGCCAGGGCGGGGCTGTACACGCCCCGGGGGCTCCTCCCGGAGGGGAGCCCCCTCCCACGTACCAGTGGAAGCACCATGCTCCGCGCTAGCTGACGACACTGCCGAGGAGCGGCTATGCCCGTACACATACGGAAGCGCTATGCTCCGCGCTGGTGATAAACAACTGAGGGTGGCCCCCGAGCCGCATCAACCTCAGGGAGCCCAGAGCTCAGTGTCTAGCCTCATTGCAACGCCTCCCCTCGGGAGTGCCATGCGAGGGGGCTGGGCACGGGGGCTGCGCCTGGGTCATGCCTAGACGCACGCCACCCAGCCAGCCCCCCCCGGGCCTGGTTCGTCGCGCATCTCTCCACGAGCAGAGCCAAGGTAAGAAGGCCGTTTGAGCGTCAAGGGGGACTCCTGAGCATCGTGACTCAGGAGCCTAACTGGTCACGTAGCCCCTCACTCCTTAGTTCTGAAAGGCTAACGTTGGGTGAGGTATGCGCGGGGCCGGGCTCTGCAGACGTAGAATGGTAGATCCACCCACATCTCACCTCCCTACTTGATGTTCGTGCGCCAAGGGGGACTCCTGAGCATCGCGACTCAGGAGCCTAACTTGTCACGTAGCCCCTCACTCCTTGGTCCCGTCCTGGTTTCCAGTTGGGGCTAATGCTGGGTGAGGTATGCGCGGGGCCGGGCTCTGCCGGCGTAGAACATAAGCAAGTAGGAAGTAAAAGCGTAAATTTCAAGGAATTCAAAAGCAAATATTACAATCCACACTGTTATCTCAATGCCAAAAGAAAGTTTAAACGCCTCCCCGAGGCATGATACATGTGCAGGAATTAAAGGCAGGACAGGAGCCACAACGGAGTCACTTGTCGGCGGTGCAGCAGCGCAGAGTGGGTTCGCCTCATGGAGCAGCGGGGTCGGCAGCGCCTTGCTTCGGCTTGGTGCTGAAGGCCCGGAACTTCCCCAGCAGAGCCTCCGCACGACCCTTCACGGCCTCGGCAGCGGCAGCGGCACGCTCGCCGCTTACTGGCTCCAGCAGGCTTTCGAGGTCGACGCCGGGATCGTGAAGGTAGATGTGGGTGAGGACCCGCGTCAGCGCTGTAGAAGACAGGACACGCGCCTCGGCCTCGGCCGTGGGGCCAAGGCCAAGGGTGACATCTTCAAGAGCGCGAACCAGGAAGGGAAGTAGCTTGGCGGGGCCGTCCTCGGCGCTAGCCAGCGGGCTCTCCAGGCTGCTGTCGTAAAGCGTCCTCAGCGAGGAGCGAGCCTTCGCCTCCATCTCCGTGAAGGCCACGCGGTCCTCGGCAAGAACCTGGGCCTTGTCGTCCAGCTCGACCTTCCTTGCCCCCAACTCCTGCTCCAGCGCGCATAGGTGGTCACGGCGCCTCCTGAGCTTGACCTCCCTCTCCTTGACGGCCGCCTCGCGAGCCTTCACACCTTCTTCCTGCTCTTGGCGAAGGCGGGCCTCTTTCACGAGCTGGTCCCGCAGGCCTTGCAGCTCGTCCTCCATCGCCTTGGAGCGACCACAGACGTCGACCACCTCCCCCAGGGCTGCGTCACGAGCGGCCTTTGCCTCAAGGACGGCCTGCCTCTCCTCATCGCAAGCCGTCAAGGCCTGGACCAGCGCCGCCCGAATCGAAGCATCGGAGCGAACCCATCCTGAAGCCAGCTCCAAGCGCCCGGCCACCAAGCGAGGGTCGGCGCCAAGAAGATCCTGCCGCAGCCGGTCCAGCTCAGCAGCAGCACGATCCAGAACGGCAGGAGGAGTCGGAGAGACAGCAGTCGGTGGAGTAGGAGGATAAGGCGGCAGCGCGACCACAGCATCCTGAGGCGGAGCCTGCTGCGCCCCAACGGCTGTAGTGGCGGCAGCAGGCAAAGGCACCTCGGGAGTCACTTGGGCCATGGGGGCTGAGCTCGCCCCAGCCGGCTCAGCCAGGCCTCGCGAGGACGACCGGGCAGGAGAAGCCCGTGCGTCGCGGTCACCTTCCTTCGCGGGCAGAGGCGCTGCCACGGATGGAACCTTAGGAGCTCCCTTCGGCTTCTTTGCTGCGGGCGCCAGCCTGTCCAAGAAATTTGGATGTCAAGCCTCAGCAGCAGAACAAGAAATAAAGACAAGAATCAAGCGCTTACGGGTCGTTGCCAGTGAGCTCAGGCAGCCTCCGGCCAAATTTGAAGCCTGAGAGCCGGCTGGAAGGGTCAACCTTGGGAAGCTTGGGAGCGGAAGGCACGTCTGCGGTCCGCCTCGGGGCCGGGGCAGACCCGTGGGAGATCAGCCCGGTCCTGTCCTTCTTCGGGATCAGGGGCAAGCTCCCGCCGCCATGCTCGTCATCATCCTCGTCGTCATCGCTCGGGAAGAGGCAGAGAGCGCGGGACCTGTGCTGGGGGAGGGGAGCCCTCGACTCTCCGTCAGTCGCCTCAGAGTCAGGCCCTTTTTCCCGCTCCCCTCCTTCGCTGGAGTCGTCGAAGGACACGTGCACCAATTCCCCGAGAGTTTCCATGGGCACGGGCCCGTCCCCGTTGAAGACGGGCATCGACTCCACTACCTGTTCCCAGTCGTCGCGGAGGAACAAGGGCGTAGGAGCGCCCTCCAACCTCGCCACATCGCCCCCGACCAGAGATTGGAGGACCGCAGCCAGATCTTCGTCAGCCAAGGCCGCGGGGCTCGGATGGGGCCTCCACACTGGAAGTGAGTACTGCCGAAGCGGAGCCAGCTGGTGCTCCAGGAATTCTCAGCAGCGACGCGTCGGTCAGCTTCGCCGCCGCCATGTTGGCCGGCCTCAGATCCGCGTCCATCTTCTCCAACACCAGCTTCGCGCAGGGGTCCGCGAGCTCTGCTCGACCCCAATCGCTGGAGCTCGTGGGTTGCTCCGTGGGCAAGATCAGCCGAGGGTGGATGCGCCCAGCATCTGCCAAGACCCACTTTCTCCTGAAGCCCTCAATCCTTTTCCCGGGGTTCGAAATGGCAATGGCGCCATCGTACGCGACGAAGCTCGCGCACGCGGAAGCAGGACCGCGAGAGGTCCGGAGGTAGAAGTAGTGGCGCAGCAAGGCCACTGAGGGCTGCACCCCTACGTGAGCCTCGCAGTAATAGGCGAAGATTGCCAGGAGAAGGACGGAGTTGGGGTGGAGATGCAGAGCCTGTAGCTTATAATGGCGGAGGACAGAGAAGAAGAACTCGGAGAAGGGAGGCACCAGGCCAGCAGCAATGGCGCTTACAAAGAATGGATAGAAGGTGCTCCCTTGGCCCTCAGGGGTGGCGGAGCCGGCCTTGAACACCTTCACCCCGTCGATGCCCTGCGCCGTCGCCATCCGGTGGAACCGGGCAAGGCTCGCATCCGACACGTTCGGCAAGTCCAGGGCAAACGAGTACGAAGCTCTAGCCGGGGACTGACGAGGCGCCATGGCTTCCTAGGTCACGCGGTCGGAGTAGATCTGGAAATTTTGGAGGAAGGAGAGGCGCAAGAAAGGGGATCTGAGCAGCAACCAGAGAAAGCAAAAAAGCAAAGCCTAGGCAGATGCCGCTCCTTTATCAACTCGCACGGCTGCTGAGGCGCTCACGTCCAATCAACCGCCACGCGGCGCCCAAGGCCGCAGGCTGTTAGGGCCCGCGGCGATTCGCCCTTGCCCTTTCGCCTCCCTACACGGCCAAGTCCAGGCGCGCCTTGGGCCCGGGGGCTACTGTTGGCGTTCTGGGAACGAGGGTGCCCAGACTTGCCTGCCTGCGGCCTGCGGCGTGGCTCAAAGGGGGACCCAGCACGGCCCATCTTCATCAACATAGACCCAAGACCCTCGCGAGGGGCCAAGCCTTGCAGGGCGGACGACACGGAGCTTCCTTAGGCACGGCCTCGTCAGGCTGGCTCGCAAGGAGGTGGAGAGACCAAGGCGGGGTACCTCACGAGGTGCCCGTGACGCAAGCCATGACGACCAAGGGTGCCAGGCGGGCGCCAGCCCGCGCAGTGTCCTCCTTTCCTCTTTGGTGCAAAGGGAGGAAGCGCGGGCGAGAGCATCAAGCAAAGGCACCCGTTTCGGTGCAACGAGACCAAGACCAGTCCAACGGCAGGGAGGAAGTCATTGTGGAGCCCAGGCCAGCGTCACCACCAGAGCCTTTGGTAGGCGAGGACCAACTTTAGTCAGGATAAGTGTACTAGATGTTCCCCTTCAAAATGGCCAATTGTTGGCGCCCTTCCCGCTCAATATTTCGGAAGAGGCCCAGGGCCTTTTCCTATAAATACGACTAGCCACCCCCAGGGGAGACGATCCGAGAGAAATCGGAATCGGAAAGGGATCGAAATCAGAGAGAGAATCGAGAAGAGAGAGAGAGAGAGAGAAGGGCGACTGAACTCCTCCTAGCAGTTCATCCCCCCAGCCAAAGAACAGACCCTCGCGAGGCTGTTCTTCCTTGTATTGCTCATCATCATCAGCCCAAGAGGCAATCCACCACACCACACACTGGAGTAGGGTATTACACCACAACGGTGGCCCGAACTAGTATAAACCCTGTGTCTCTTGTGCTGTTCTTTCCATAGCTTAGATCTTAGTGAGGCGGAGGGGTGCAGGTAGGTGGAAGGCGAAATCTCCGCGCGCACCCCAGTGTTCGAACCTCAAGGGTCTGCCGGAACCTGAAATCCGACAAAAGCGGCTTAAGGCAGCCATGCATCCAGTTAATTTCTGGATTTGCTTGAGGTTTTTTGGGATAGCCAACTGTGACAGAGCTTGGATTTTAGCCGGATTCACTTCAATTCCTCTGTTGGAAACTATGAAGCCCAAGAGCTTTCTGGCGGGTACGCCGAAAACGCATTTTTCCGGATTGAGCTTAATGTCATATGTTCGGAGATTGTCGAACGTGAGCCTCAAGTCGTCTATCAAAGATTCGACATGTCTGGTTTTAATTACCACATCTTCTACGTATGCCTCCATTGTTTTGCCGATTTGTGCTTCCAGGCATGTCTGAATCATGCATTGATAGGTCGCACCGGCGTTTTTGAGCCCGAAAGGCATAGTGTTGAAACAGAAGGGGCCATATGGAGTAATGAATGCCGTTGCGGCTTGATCAGGCTCCACCATCTTGATTTGATGGTATCCAGAGTATGCGTCGAGGAAACACAACGAGTCATGTCCCGCGGTAGCATCAATTATTCGATCGATGCAGGGGAGGGGGAAGGGATCTTTGGTACCATCACCAGGTTTGCTAGCCAGTCCGGATGTTTTATTTCTCTAATGAATCCGTCCTCGAGTAACTTGGCTAGTTCTTCTCCCATGGCTTGTGGCTTGGGTTCGGAGAAAGGCCGAAGAGTTTGCTTGACCGGCTTGTATCCTGATAACCCACAAGTATAGGGGATCGCAACAGTTTTCGATTGTAGAGTATTCACCCCAAATTTATTGATTCGACACAAGGGGAGCCAAAGAATATTCTCAAGTATTAGCAGCTGAGTTGTCAATTCGACCACACCTGGAAACTTAGTATCTGCAACAAAGTGTTTAGTACCAAAGTAATATGATAGTAGTGGTAACGGTAGCAAAAGGTAACAGTAGCAAAAGTAATGTTTTTGGTATTTTGTAGTGATGATAGCAATAGCAACGGAAAAGTAAATAAGCGGAGAACAATATATGGAAAGCTCGTAGGTAATGGATCAGTGATGGAGAATTATGCCGTATGCGGTTCATCATGTAACAGTCATAACCTAGGGTGACATAGAACTAGCTCCAGTTCATTGATATGATGTAGGCATGTATTCCGAATATAGTCATACGTGCTTATGGAAAAGAACTTGCATGACATCTTTTGTCCTACCCTCCCGTGGCAGCGGGGTCCTTACGGAAACTAAGGGATATTAAGGCCTCCTTTTAATAGAGTACCGGAACAAAGCATTAACACATAGTGAATACATGAACTCCTCAAACTACGGTCATCACCGGTAAGTATCCCGATTATTGTCACTTCGGGTTTAACGGATCATAACACATGATAGGTGACTATAGACTTGCAAGATAGGATCAAGAACTCTCATATATTGATGAAAACATAATAGGTCCATATCTGAAATCATGGCACTCGGGCCCTAGTGACAAGCATTAAGCATAGCAAAGTCATAGAAACATCAATCTCAGAACATAGTGGATACTAGGGATCAAACCCTAACAAAACTAACTCGATTACATGATAGATCCCATCCAACCCATCACCGTCCAACAAGCCTATGATGGAATTACTCATGCACGGCGGTGAGCATCATGAAATTGGTGATGGAGGATGGTTGATGATGACGATGGCGATGGATTCCCCTCTCCGGAGCCCCGAACGGACTCTGGATCAACCCTCCCGAGAGGTTTTATGTAACATCCCAAATTTTCAATTTGGAATGTTATACATAGATCATTCTTGCGTATCATATTTTATTGCATTTCGTCTCATGATCCTCGAAATCCTAAGCAACTCAAGGACCCTCAGAGAGAGTTGGGATTCCCCTGGTTTTCTAATTTGATTTTTATCAAATTTTGAAACGAGGATTTTGATTTTAATTATTTTTCTCTCTGAAAATATTTCATATTAAAATATATGAGAGTAGATAATATGACTTCTCCAAAATAAATGAAATATTGGAGGAAAAATATTAAAATCAATATTTGTTTTATTTTGTATTTTATTTGCAATTTTGTTTGCATTAGAAAAATTGCACATTTTCAAAATTGCATTTTAGGGCCAAGAAAATGTTCATCTTGTTCTAAATATTTTATTTAGACGGAGAAAATTTATTTTGGCATTTTTAGAATTTTATTTTATTTTCTAGGTTTTTTTAGTTTAGGCGGAATTATTTAAAAAAACAGCAGGGCTAACTGGCCGAAGCCCAGCCGCCTGGCCCACCTCCCCGTGTCACCGTCTCCTAGCGGGAGACCGCCGCCGCACCGCCCGAACCGGAGTCCGGCTCGGACTCCGCTTCCCCGCGCCGTGCCCCCTCCCCCAAGCTAAGCCCCCCTCCTTAAAAGTCGCGCCCCGCTGCGCTTGGAGCCCCCCAACCCCGCCACCGTGAGCCGCCCACCCCGCCGCTGCAAGCCGCCACTCGCCGGAGCTGCTGTCGCGCCGCCCCTTTGCCCGCTACCGCGCTGCCCCTTGCCGGAGCCGCTGCCACGCCGCCCCGACGCCCTTTGCCCGTTGCCGCCGCACGCTGCCCGTCGCTCGCCGGAGCTACCGCCGTGCCGGACCTCGCCGGAGGTATAGTGCCTTTCGGTTTTTTAGAAAACCGGTTCAGTTTTCGTTACAAAACCCTAGCTTGTCTTTTTTCGGTTCGCCGGTTTTTTCCAGTTTTTCTTTTAGCGGACATTCGTCCGTACGTTCATTTTAACAACGTTTTTTGGTCATTAGTTATAGATAACGAACGCTCGTTCGTTAGCCAGTTCGTGAGTTTTCTTTTATCGAATTATTCCGCGATTATTCCTGATCGCGATTTTTGATCCAATTTTCGTTCTAGTTTATCTTTTTACTCGTTAGTGGGAATCAGGCGATTCAAGCGCCTAGATCTTCGTCTCGAGACCCTATTTTTGTTTAATCAACTTGCACAAGTTTTTGCTACTGTAAAAATTGACCTAGGTCCAGATTAGTAAATGGATCTTGTTTCTTTCGCCGTTTGGGTTTCGTTGCTCCATTCGATTTGATTCTTTTTGCAAACCGGAGTTCTTAAGTTGAACTTTCTGGTTAAATTTTCTTATTTGAGATTTACCCGTGTTTCTTTGCTTGATTGCTTATGTAAGTTATTGTTTGTTTGTGATAGAATTCCCGGAGTGCGAAGCATGTTATCTGGAGTCTCTAGGTTACGCGGATCGTCAGCAAGGCAAGTAACACTTTGATCATACCCCTTTATCACCCAGTTTTTATGCATTAGTACCAATACTCAAAAATTGCATGGTTAGGATGTCATTAACATGTGGGTTGGGAAGTAGTTGATGAGGTAGAACCTATTACCCTGTTACATTCAAACCCTTGGGAGTTACTTCTACGCGTTGCTTATATTGCTATGCTATGCTCGTAGACGAGGTTTGGGTGAGTGAAATCCATGACAGATGTGAGATTTAAAATTAATGGTTCAACTTAAGGTGGCAACTTAAATACACATTTGGGTGGATTGAGGCACCTGGAGTACCCAGTGTTGCCTGTATTTTTGGAAATACCGGAGTACCCATGTGATCATCCTATGGACCGCCACCCAGGCTCAAAGGGAACTGAGATTATTCATGCTAGAAACTTCTGTGTGCAGCCACAAGCTATTATGGGCTCTAGCATAGCTGAGTAAGTTACATGAAGCTCTTGAAGAGGTGGATCAGCAGGTAGTGGGATTGTAGGTTTGGTATGGTCTGCTCGGAGTAGAGAGTTAATGTTTCTGAAAGACTGTGTCTCAGTCATCCGTGTCTCAGACACCCTATAGTGCGAGAAAACCAACAGAAGAGATCGAGTCTTGTGGGGAAAAGTGCACAAACCTCTGCAGAGTGTATAAACTAATCATGGTTAGCCGTGTCCCCGGTTATGGACAATCTTAAGTATCTAGTACTTGGAGTATCTTAAGTATCTCATCACTCTAAATTAATATTGTTGGGATGATAATTACTTTAATTGGGATTGAGTTGGAGGAACCTTCTCAATGATGTTTCAACTACCATGATAGTTAAATTAAAATCTATTCCTTTGTTGTAGGGAAAAATTGGCTTTTCGCAAAACTGTAACCATAGAGCTTTCCACCAGCCAAATATGCATCTAGTGATAGCATTTTCTATTCTTGCTCTATTGTGTTATTTTGCCAGCATCTTCCATGTGTTGACCTGTTTTCGGGCTGCAACGTATTATGTTGCAGACTATTCAGACGAGGAGTAAGGTTCGTTAGGTCATTGTCATGCAGCTCAGCTATGCCGTTGGAGTTGATGGACTCACTTTATCTTCCAAGCCTTCCGCTGTTATTGTATTAGATGGCCTTAAGCCATATTTATTTTAATAAGTTCTCTTTGGAGACATTCGATGTAATAAGTGTGTGATTGCTACTCTGTTATAAATCCACGAGTACTATGTGTGTCAGCATTACCGATCCAAGGATGACACTGAAGCACAGAGGCTTGACCGTTTGAGGTTGGGTCGCTACGAGATGGTATCAGGGCACACGTTGAGTGTAGGACACGACCACTAAGCTAAAAGCCATAGATCACTATTCTCTTTTCATTTCTGACTCCTCTCCATTTTCTACTCTTTAGGATGGCGGATGCAAGGAACAAGTTTGCACAACCGGATGAAGAAGCACCTTTTGGACGACAATTGAAGGAAGTCACTAGGTACCTGAATATAGGAATACCAAGCTTCACCGGGACATACAACGCCACCTTACCAGAAGAGGAGTGATGGATGATTCAAGTTCAAGTTCCAGGAAGGACCTTCACGCCAGTCACTAAACCCATAGAGTTTTCCTTCGATGCACCAACCTAGAGTCTAGGAAGGAGTATGACAGCTAACATCACCATGGGATGCATTGGAGAAGTTTATCACAAGGAGCTTAAAGACACTATCTACCAGATCTGTGGGCGCCGAGATGAGCAATGGGAGATGATCAACACCAGGAAGGATAGATCAATTGCAGCTTTCATCCAGGAACTAAACCAGCACATTCGATGCCAGGAGAATCAGATGTGCGCAGGCATGATAGATCTGAAGAAGGAAATGACTAGGATTGCGGAACTGGAGGAAGAACTCAAGGCTACATGTGAAGATTATAAGGAGGAAATCATCGTACTAGTGGAGAAGAATGACGACCTGATTAAGAAGATCGGAATATTCATGGGAGACCCCACACCAGTAGAATAAGACGAAGAACCCAAGGAGATTCGCCCGGAAGACTACATCATCATCGACGACACCGACTCTGACCTGAGCGATGATGACTTTGAAGACGAAGCTGGAGCAGATATCATGGAGTCTGCAACCGAGGAATATTTCTAGTAGACCACCACATCAGTAGTAGTATTCCACCATGTAAATAGAGTAGTCCGAGCACTTTTGCGATAGTTAGACCGATTGTATGACTTGATTGATTGATTGATTGAGTGAAATGTTTGTGTTTGTCTCATGTGCATATGGGTAGTGCTTTCTCATTAGACCTCATTCTATTCTAATCTCTCCCCTCTCAACCCATCAGATGCCTCCGAGACGTGACCCCGGATTTGCATTCCCACTGGAGCTCACTCAGTTGATCCAGCAGTAGAATACCCTAATGCAGTTGTTAGTTCAGAACCAAGGCAACAACAACAACAACAACAAAAACAATCCACCACCACCACCACCAGTTGACAACTTAGCCTATTTTTTGAGGTTGCAACTGCCGGTGTTTTCCAGTAGCACCGAGCTTATAGTAGCAGATGATTGGCTCCGCAGGATTGGAAGGGAGTTAGCCACTGCAGGATGTACTGATGCTGAGAAGGTGCATTTTGCCGCACACCAGTTGGATGGACCAATAGCATCATGGTGGGAGAATTACACTGTCACCTACCCCATAGCCACAGTGACATGGGACCAGTTTCAGCAAGCCTTCCATACCGCCCATGTCTCAAATGGAGCCATGAATTTGAAGAAGTGTGAGTTTCGCAACTTACGCCAAGGGAACCGTACTGTGGCTCAGTACACAAATGAGTTTAGCAAGTTATCTCGCTATGCCCCTGATGATGTGGCCACAGATGCCGCAAAGCAGGAGAAGTTTATGGAAGGGCTGAATGATGAGATGAGTATGTAGTTGATGGTGGCAACATTCACCAACTACCAGGAGTTGGTAGATAAAGCTCTTATGATTAAAGGGAAGCAGCAGCAGATTGGGAGCCGTAAGAGAAAGTATGGACAAAGGAGCTCAGCAGAAGCCTCGCCTAACCCCGAACTCGGGAGGACTTGTTCATAACCATGGAGGCCACACCCATAATGGAGGAAGTAACCATAATCATACTGGCCCTAGGAATGGGAATGGGAATGGAGCAAGCAACATTCAGAACTGCCCCAATCCAGCCACACCCACCAAGAGGGACCTAAGCCACGTTACTTGTTTCAAGTGCAAGAAGACTGGACACTATGCCACGGAGTGCCCTAAAGGGAAGAATAGTAACGGAAATGGGAGCGCTGGGAAGAAGCTAAACGACAAGTGAACCACGTTAACGTGGAGGAGGTTGAAGAGCAGCCAAACGCGGTTATAGGTAAGTTTTTGGTTAAGTCATTTACTGCTCTTGTTCCTTTCGATACTGGTGCATCGCATTCATACATATGAAGGGAATTTGTGGATAAGTTTAAACTACTGACCCAAACCCTTAGGACCCCTCTGTTAGTAAGCTCACCCGGAGCAGAATATATGGCTAGTCGATGGTGTGACCAGATATCCTTAACCATTGGCAACCATGTTTTTCCGTCCGACCTAATTATCTTGGAGTCACAAGGATTGGATGTGATATTAGGAATGGATTGGATGTCAAAGTATGGAGGAAGCATTGACTGTGTTAGTAAGTCAATTTGTCTCACCACCCCGGAGGGAAAGAGGATCAAGTATATATCTAGGCATGCGCCAAGAAGTAGCCATGTAAATACCTTCACGGGAGTTGTTCAGGAGGAAGTGCTTGTAGTAAAGGATTATCCGGATGTTTTCCCAGAGGAGTTACCAGGCATCCCACCGGATCGAGATATTGAGTTTTTGATGGAGCTACTGCCAGGCATAGGGCCAATATCCAAGAGACCCTATAGGATGCCCGCGAATGATCTGGAGGAGATTAAGAAACAAATCAAGGAGTTATTGGAGAAAGGTTACATTCGATGGAGTTCATCACCATGGGGAGCTCCAGTGCTTTTGGTTGAGAAGAAGGATAAGTCCCTAAGAATAGTTGTTGATTATCGGGCTTTGAATGAGGTAATGATTAAGAACAAGTACCCATTGCCGATGATCAATGATCTGTTTGACCAGCTGCAAGGAGCTAAGGTGTTTTCAAAGATTGATCTGGAATCAGGATATCATTAGTTGAAGATACGAGGGAAGGATATACCAAAGACAGCCTTCACCACACGGTACGGGCTATATGAATATACGATCATGTCATTTGGACTGACTAACGCCCTGCCTATTTCATGAGCATGATGAACAAGGTGTTCATGGAATATTTGTGTCAGGACCCCGATTCTAAGTCACACCGATCTAGCCTATAACACCTCATATCACTTTGTGTCTTCACGCACGGTATTCCCACGAGTGTCGCCTTACCATGGCCTGGGACCGTTTGCGCCTTTTGGCTCACGTATATGATAGTGTCGCTAGCATCCATATGACAGAGAACCCGGGCCGACATGACTAGTCGTGAACCCAAGGTGGCACTAACTTACGGGGACAGGAATACATGAATCAACATCGAGCATGTCGGTCAACAGCGTGCGAATCCGGGCTGTAGCACTGGGCTAACAGGACTCCGGATGTCACCGCGTGACATTTCCCCGAAGGGACAGACACAGGAACGAAGTGAATCACATGCCGCCCAGTCAAGTGTTCCGAAGCAGTAGTGCTGGGCTAGCAGGACTACTATGGCTCATGGAAGCACAAGACTACATTTCCCCATAAGAGAGGCTACCAAGGATAAACAACTAGGTTGTCGGATCCCACACATACCAAGCATTTCAATCATACACACAATATGCTCGATATGTGTAAATACAACATGGCATCACAACATAACTCTACGACTCAAGTATTTATTTATTAGGCTCCGAGGAGCGAGATATTACAAACATGGGTCTCACGACCCAACATTCAGAGCATACAAGTCAAAGCACATGCGGAAGCTTAACTTGTCTGAGTACAGACAACTAAAAATGAAGAAGGCTGAGGAGCCTGACTATCTACTAGACCCTCCCAAGGGTACAAGATCGTAGTTGAGGTAACAAGCTAAACGTCGAAGCCCACGTGGAACTACTAGCGAGATTGAAGTCTCTCTGCAAAACATAAAATAAGCAAACGTGGGTACAAATGTACCCGGCAAGACTTACATCAGAACTAACCACATATGCATCGGTATCAACAAAGAGGGTGGTGGAGTTTAACTGCAGCAAGCCAGCTTTGACTCAGTGGCTAACCTGAACTACGACTGCGAGTAACTCTTTTGAGGTGGCGCACACGAGTCCACAAATTCACCATACCAATACACCACTATGGATCCGCTCCCGTCTCCCTGCGAGAACGCCATCCACAGCACTCACGCTTATCTTGCGAGTTTTAGAGTATCCACTTTCACTTGTCTATGAACTATGCAAGGGGTCCAAGTTTCCATATCCGAGGAATCCGGCTATTCGAATAGATAATGATAACCCTGCAGGGGTGTACTTCTTCAGACATGCTCTCGCCACTTATCGCCCTGTACACGTCATGTACCTCGGAAACCTTCAAGCGGAAGCCGGGCGAGGGAGTCGGCCACGACCTGACTAACCAACAAGTCTCTCGTCCAAGTTTATCGCCTATTCGGGTTCCATCCGCAAGGAGATCCGGCCAGGGTGTCGCTCACTGCCCCAAACGATGTTTGCAGGGTTCCCAAGCCCACCATCCGGGTGCCACTTGGTACACCATGCCACTGTGCCTAGTCTGTCCCAAGCCCACCTGTACCGGGTGCCACTTGGTAGACTACTAACACTACCTACAAACACCAAAAACTAGTTGCAACTCCTGGACAGAGATCGAGTTGATTAATAAGCCAAGAGGGGCCGAGTTACCGGAACCCAATGTGTGGTAGTACCTGTTCATGGATCACAAACACAGAACTCAGTTCCTGAGAACGGCTGTAATGAGACAACCCACCATGTACTCCTACATGGCCTCTCACCACTGCCTTTACCAAATCGTGTTCGCACACTTAGCTCTCAACGGTAGGACACGTTCACCACGTTCCAATTCATTCCCGATGAATCAGACCAGACTCAACTCTAAGCAGTAGCAGGCATGACAAACAAGCATGAATGAGTAGGCACATCAGGGCTCAAACAACTCCTACTCATGCTAGTGGGTTTCATCTATTTACTGTGGCAATGACAGGTCATGCAGAGGAAAGGGTTCAACTACCGCAGCATGTAACAGTTGAATCGGTGTTGCCCTAATGCAGTAAAAGAGAGCCGGAGCGAGAGAGTGGGACTGTATCGGAATGAACAAGGGGGTTTTGCTTGCCTGGCACTTCTGAAGATAGTATAGTTCTTCATCGGTGTCATCGAATTCATCGCTGGATCAACGTCTACTGAGGGGGGACAAACATCGGCAACTGAGAAAGAACTCAATCAACACATGACGATATGCAACAATATGATGCATGCTATGACATGGCAATATGAATGTGTTTTGGGCTAATGCAAGCTAGAACATATTGAAATGAGTCCATTTGAACCAAGGATTCAAATGCAAACCCATTTTATGAAGTCATATAAGTGCATTAACTTGTTTCACCTAAAAAGCAAGGTTAAAGTGTTCTAACATGCATGAAACTAGCATAAATGGATAGATTGGATTTTTCTGATAATTTTTCATATATAATTTATCTTATTTGGAGTTATAAATAATTTTCTATGATTTTTAGAAGTTTTGGGCATTTTCTGGAATTTTCTAATTATTTTAAATCCAGAAAATCAATTACTGTATTAGCATTGCGTCTGGGTGACGTCAGCAGGGTCAACAGGTCGGTCCAGGTCAAACCTGACCAGTGGGGTCCACTGGTCAGTGACCCGGGGTCATCAGTGTCACGGACAGGTGGGTCCGGTCAACGGCCATGTTAGCAGGGTGAACTCTGACTGGTGGGGCCATGGTTAATTAAAACTAATCAGAAACTAAACTATGGTTAATTAAGGGCGTGGGGCCCATATGTCGGTGTCACTGGAGGGTTAATTAGTGGGGCTGTTAGCTACTAATGACGGGCCACGTCATCTCACCGGAGTTCAACCGGCGGCGACCATAGAACACGGCGGGGCGCGCCGGATTTGCGCTAGAGGCGTCGGGTTAGTGCGCTGAGGGCACCAGAGCATAGCCCTTGCTCGCCCGCATCAAGAGGAGGCGGAGTTGGGCGCGAGGCTCGCCGGAATCAATGCCGGCGACGAGGTTTGCGGCGGCCGTGGTTCGGTCAAGCTCGAAATCAGCGTTGTAGTGCACGGCAGTTCGAGCGGTGGGGTGCTTCGTGCTCCTGGAGACACGCTGAGCACGGTGACGCTCTCAGGCTCGAGCTGCAGTGGCTACAACGACGATGGCGACATGGCCGGCAGCAGGGGAAGCTCGGCCACGGCGGTTACGGACGCTGGAGGTCGCAAACAACAAAGATAACGAGGGGGAGAAGACGGTGAGCTCACAGCGGTCATGTAGACAAGCTCAGCGGGCTCGGGGATGCTCTGGACGAGGCGAATCGATGGAGTTGATCTCCAGGCACCGGAGGTGAAGATGACAACGCTCCGGTCGACTAGGGCCTCTTCTGGTCGCGTGCGTCGGTGTGTTGCTCCACGGGGTCGTGGCGGAGCTTGGGGATGCGGAGAGGGAGCGAGGGAGTGGCTGCAGCCACGGCGAACAGCGTTAGTGCGCTCCGGCTCATTCGGTCGGCCATGGGAGAGAGAGCAGAGGGGAGGAAGAGGTTGCGGGCGAGGGAGAGAGAAGACAGGGGTCTCTGGCATCTCCGTGGCGTCGCGAGGACAGGGCGAAGGGGGAGCAGGAGGTGGAAGCAGGAGGTGGAGCTCGGTTGCGCGCGCGTTGACATGGCGTCGTCCTCCTGGCAGAAGCTAGGAGACGACTGGCAGGGGTTGGTGGGTTGGGCCAACTGGGCCAGCACCAGGTAAGTGGCTGGGCTTCTCTCTCTCTCCGTCCTTTCTAATTTTATTCTGTTTTTCTATTTTTCTGCTTTATGTTTGCAAATAAAATACCAACCAAAACACTTTGGTTAATTTTGTAAATTTTTGTGAGGAATATTTGAATTATTTTCAAACCACACAATAAATTTCAGAATATTTGGAGCAACCAATATTTAATGGTAACTTTTAAACTCCAACTCAAATACCATAATGATTTAATTCAATGACCAAAATGTCCTGGAAAAATATGCATCATCTCTGGTAGAGGATTTCACCTTTTTCCATAAATCATGAACATTTTTAAAAGGATATTTTGAGGTCATTGAAAATATTTTGGTTGAACCTATTTGAATTGCATTTGTGCTAGGGTTTATCAATCGCCATTTCAAATTTATTAAATTGAACATGATGACATGAATGCTTATGAAACTAAGTGCAATCAAAGTCTAGGGTTGTGACAATTTGGATAAGTTTTTTGTGGTGTTCATTGATGATATAATGGTATATTAGAAGAATGAAGAGGAACACAAGGAGCATTTGCGTTTAGTTCTCGGGAAACTCAGGGAACATTAGTTATATGCCAAGTTCAGCAAATGCGAGTTTTGGTTGAAGGAAGTCGGATTCCTTGGACATGTTATATCAGGAGAAGGTATAGTAGTTGAACCCACCAAGGTTCAGTCAGTCACTAAATGGTTGGCACCCACTTCAGTTAGCGAGATCCGCAGTTTTCTTGGACTCGCAGGATACTACCGAAGATTCATTGAGATTTTTTCAAAGACTGCAAAGCCCATGACACACTTATTGAAGAAGGATACCAAGTTTAAATGGACGGAAGATTGCGAGGCAAGTTTCCAGGAGCTGAAGAAACATTTGACTACAGCCCCAGTGCTGACACTACCAGATATACGTAGGGATTTTCAAGTGTATTGCAACGCCTCTCGCTTAGGACTTGGAAGTGTGCTTATGCAGGACAGAAGAGTTGTTTCGTATGCCTCACAACAACTAAAACCACACGAGTTAAATTATGCCACGCATGATTTGGAGCTAGCAGCCGTAGTGCATGCGTTGAAGACTTGGAGACATTACCTTATTGGAAACCATTGTGATGTGTACACGGATCATAAGAGTTTGAAGTACATTGTCACCCAGAAGGAGCTGAACCTTAGGCAGAGAAGATGATTGGAGCTTATAAAGGATTATGACATGAAGCTTCATTATCATCCAGGAAAGGCCAATGTCGTAGCAGATGCTTTGAGACGGAAGAGCTATGCTAATACCCTAATAAGCACGGGATTGCCAAAGGAGTTAGCAGAGGATCTCCAGGAACTTTGATTGGAGATTGTTCCTAGAGGTTTTCTTGCAACAATGGAGGTGCAGTCTACATTGTTGGGAAAGATTCGAGAAGATCAGAAGGATGACAAAGAGATTGCTGAGATAAAGGAGAAAATGAGCGAAGGAAAGGCCAAAAGTTTTCATGAGGATGACACGAGACCCTGTCGTTTGAGGACCGTGTTTATGTGCCCAATAACACAGAGATCAGGAAGTTAATACTTCAGGAGGCACATGACTCACCATACTCGATAAACCCCAAAAACACCAAGATGTATTTGGATTTAAAGAAACATTTTTGGTGGAGAGGGATGAAGAAGGATATCGCCGAGTATGTGGCCGTATGTGATGTATGTTAGAGAGTAAAGGCAGAGCATCAAAAGCCAGCAGGATTGTTACAGCCTATGCCGATACCCGAATGGAAGTGGGATAAACTTGGCATGGATTTTATCATCGGATTGCCCAGGACCAAATCAGGATATGATTATATATGGGTAGTAGTTGACCGTTTGACCAAAGTGGCACACTTTATCCTAGTGAAAACAACTTATACCAGTGCAAAGTTGGCCAAGATATATATGACCAGGATCGTATGTCTGCATGGAGTTTTGAGGACCATCGTATCAGATAGAGGAACACAATTTACTTCAAAGTTTTGGCATCAGCTGCACCAGACTTTGGGAACGAGATTGGAGTTTAGTACAACATTTCACCCGCAGACAGATGGACAGACCGAGAGAGTCAATCAGATTCTGGAGGACTTGTTGAGAGCCTGTGTGCTAGATTATGGATCTAGTTGGGATGACAATCTGCCTTACGGAGAGTTCTCATACAACAACATTTACCAAGCCAGTTTGAAGATGGCACCGTTCGAAGCCCTGTATGGACGAAGGTGCATAACACCATTGACGTGGGATGAAGTCGGAGACCGACAGTTGTTTGGACCATACTTGATCAAAGAGTCTGAGGCGAAGGTTAAACTGATCCGGGATAGACTGAAGATAGCTCAATCCAGACAGAAGAGTTATGCAGATTCGAAATGGGACGAGGTAACCTATGAAATTGGAGATAGAGCATACTTGCGAGTATCACCTCTGCGAGGAGTGAAACGTTTTGGAGTTAAGGGAAAGTTAGCCCCGAGATTTGTAGGACCATATCATGTTTGGGAACGGATGGGAGAAGTTTCCTACAAGCTGGCGTTACCTAAAGGTCTGTCAGGAGTTCACGATGTGTTTCACCTTTCCCAGTTGAAGAAGTGCCATGCTGAGATGGCCGACATACCGCTAAGAGATACCGTACCCTTGGAGGTGATTCAGTTGGACAATGACTTGACTTATGAGGAGAAGCCAGTCAAGAATTTGGAGTTTGCTAGTCGAGTCACCCGCAGCAAGGTCATCAAGTTTTGCAAAGTTCAGTGGAGCCACCATACCGAGTACGAAGCAACGTGGGAACGAGAGGATGATCTCCGCAAAGACCACCCACAACTATTTTCTAGCCAACCCGAATATCAAGGGCGAGATTCATCTTAAGGCGGGTAGGTTTGTAACATCCCAAATTTTCAATTTGGAATGTTATACATAGATCATTCTTGCATATCATATTTTATTGCATTTCGTCTCGGGATCCTCAAAATCCTAAGCAACTCAAGGACCCTCGGAGAGAGATGGGGATTCCCCTGGTTTTCAAATTTGATTTTTATCAAATTTTGACACGAGGATTTTGGTTTTAATTATTTTTCTCTCTGAAAATATTTCATATTAAAATATATGATAGGAGATAATATGACTTCTCCAAAATAAATGAAATATTGGAGGAAAAATATTAAAATCAATATTTGTTTTATTTTGTATTTTATATGCAATTTTGTTTGCATTAGAAAAATTGCACGTTTTCAAAATTGCATTTTAGGGCCAAGAAAATGTTCATCTCGTTCTAAATATTTTATTTAGATGGAGAAAATTTGTTTTGGAATTTTTAGAATTTTATTTTATTTTCTAGGTTTTTTTAGTTTCGGCGGAATTATTTAAAAAAACGCCAGGGATAACCGGGCCGAAGCCCAACCGCCAGGCCCACCTCCCCGCGCCGCCGTCTCCTAGCGGGAGACTGCCGCTACGCCGCCCGAACTGGAATCCGGCTCGGACTCCGCTTCCCCGCGCCGTGCCCCCTCCCCCAAGCTAAGCCCCCTCCTCCTTACAAGACGCGCCCCG